>NC_143133.1:102147705-102299220 GCF_059928025.1 Delphinapterus leucas
TGTGCACTCTGCCTATGTGTGTGTGTGTGAGTCTGTGTGTGTGTGTGTGTGTGTGTTTATTAAGGTATAATTGACATATAACATTATATTAGTTTTCGGTGTACAACATAATGATTTGATGTTTGTATACATTGTGAAGTGACCACCACAATAAGTCTAGTTAACATCTGGTCCTAAGTGTTTTAACCTACCCCATCTCTTTCTCCTTGCTTCTCACTGTAGGTTTTAAATTGACTCAATAAGCTGTGATTTGAGCATCTTAATTTGGTCAGTGAATCTTTCTGAACAGTTTGTCTACTAGTAGTAGTAGTAGCAGTAACAGCAGTGGTAGTAAACTTAAATGCTACTATAGCATCATGGAAATTTTCTATCGAGACAATAGATTTACACAGAGAATGGGAGAGGTGGGAGGTACAGTAGAGATTACGCCAATAATTCATACCTCAACTCTGTTATTTCATATGTAGCAGTGGAGGGATTTAAAAATTTATGCCTACCAATTTTAAAGCATAAGTAATATGGTAGTAATTTTAACTAAAACTTCATTTTTCTCACTGATATTAGTTCATTGTGAGTACAGAAAGGACAGAGACAAATTTAATAAAGCAAAAGTGATAGTGCTCTGGGGTTTAAAAACTTTTTAGTTACATTTCATGAAATAATTCTGTTCTTTTTTTGAACATTTTTTATTGAAGTATAGATGATTTACAATGTTGTGTTCTGTACAGCAAAATGACTCTGTTATACATATATGTATATTCTTTTCCATTATGGTTTGTCACAATTCCCTGTGCTATATAGTAAGACTTTGTTGTTTATCCACCCTACGTATAATTGTTTGCCTCTGCTAATCCCAAACTCCCATTCCTTCCCTCCCTAACCCCTCTTGCCTCTTGGCAACCACAAGTCTGTTCTCTTTATCAGTGAGTCTGTTTCTGTTTCATAGATATGTTCATTTGTATTCTATTTTAGATTCCACAAATAAGTGATATCATACAGTATTTGTCTTTATCTGTCTAAATTACTTCACTTAGTGTGATAATCTCTAGGTCCATCTATGTTGCTGTAAATGGCATTACTTCATTCTTTTTGATGGCTGAGTAATATTCCACATATATATGGAATATTACTCAGCCATCAAAAAGAATATATATTATATATATATATATATATATATATATATATATACACACACACACATATCACATCTCTCTCTTTTTTTTTTTTTTTTTTTTTGCGGTATGAGGGCCTCTCACTGTGTGGCAGCTCCTGTTGCGGAGCACAGGCTCTGGATGTGCAGGCTCAGTGGCCATGGCTCACAGGCCTAGCTGCTCCGCAGCATGTGAGATCTTCCCGGAACAGGGCATGAACCCGTTTCCCCTGCATCGGCAGGCGGACTCTCAACCACTGTGCCACCAGGGAAGTCCTCCTTTTTTTTTCTTTTTTAACATCTTTATTGGAGTATAATTGCTTTACAATAGTGTGTTAGTTTCTGCTTTATAACAAAGTGAATCAGCTATACATATACATATATTGCCATATCTCCTCCCTCTTGCGTCTCCCTCCCATGCTCCCTATCTCACTGTTCTAGGTGGTCACAAAATACCGAGCTGATCTCCCTGTGTTATGTGGCTTCTTCCCACTAGCTATTTTACATTTGGTAGTGTATATATGTCCATGCTACTCTCTCACTTTGTCCCTCCTTACACTTGCCCCTCCCCATGTCCTCAAGTCCATTCTCTATGTCTGCGTCATTATTCATGTCCTGCTTCTTGGTTCTTCAAAACAACCTTTTTTTTTTAGATTCCATATATACATTTTAGCATATGGTATTTGTTTTTCTCTTTCTGGCTTACTTCACTCTATATGACAGACTGTATGACAGACAGGTCCATACACTCACTACAAATAACTCATGTTCATTTCCTTTTATGGCTGATTAATATTCAATTGTATATATGTATCACATCTTCTTTATCCATTAATATCTATGGACACTTAGATTGCTTCCATGTCCTGGATATTGTACATAGAGCTGCAATAAACATTGTGGTACATGACTCTGTTTGAATTATGTTTTTTTTTTTTTCAGGGTATATGCCCAGTAGTGGGATTACTGGGTTGTATGGTAGTCCTATTTTTAGTTTTTAAAGTAACCTCCATACTGTTCTCCACAGTGGCTGTATCAATTTACATTCCCACTAACAGTGCAAGAGGGTTCCCTTTCTTCCAAACCCTCTCCAGCATTTATTGTTTGTAGATTTTTTGATGATGGCCATTCTGACTGGTGTGACGTGATACCTCATTGTAGTTTTGATTTGAATTTCTCTAATGATTAGTAATGTTGAGCATCCTTCCTGTGTTTGTTGGCCATCTGTATAACTTCTTTGGAGAAATGTCTCTTTAGGTCTTCTGCCCATTTTTGAATAGGGCTATTTGTTTTTTTGATATTGAGCTGCATGAGCTGTTTGTAAATTTTGGAGATTAATCCTTTGTTAGTTTCTTCATTTGCAAATATTTTCCCCCATTCTGAGGGTTGTCTTTTGGTCTTGTTTATGGTTTCCTTTGCTGTGCAAAAGCTTTTAAGTTTCATTAGGTCCCATTTGTTTATTATTGTTTTTATTTCCATTTCTCTAGGAGGTGGGTCAAAACGGGTTTTGCTGTGATTTATGTCATAGACTGTTCTGCATATGTTTTCCTTCAAGAATTTTATAGTGTCTGGTCTTACATTTAGGTCTTTAATCCATATTGAGTTTACTTTTTTGTATTTTGTTAGGGAGTCTTCTAATTTAATTCTTTTACATGTAGCTGTCCAGTTTTCCCAGCACCACTTATTGAAGAGGCTGTCTTATCTCCATTGTATATTCTTCCTCCTTTATCAAAAATAAGGTGACCATATGTGCATGGGATTACTTCTAGGCTTTCTATCCTGTTCCATTGATCTATGTTTCTGTTTTTTTGCCAGTACCATACTGTCTTGTACACTGTAGCTTTGTAGTATAGTCTGAAGTCAGGGAGCTGGATTCCTCCAGCAGCGTTTTTCTTTCTCAAGATTGGCTATTTGGGGTCTTTTGTGTTTCCATACAAATTGTGAAATTTTTTGTTCTAATTCTGTGAAAAATGTGATTGGCAGTTTGATAGGGATTGCATTGAATCTGTAGATTGCTCTGGGTAGTATAGTCATTTTCACAGTGTTGATTCTTCCAATCCAAGAGTATGGTATATCTCTCCATCTGTTTGTATCATTTTAATTTCTTTGATCAGACTCTTACAGTTTTCTGCATACAGGTTGTTTGCGTCCTTAGGTAGATTTATTCCTAGGTATTTTATTCTGTTTGTTGCAGTGGTAAATGGGAGTGTTTCCTTAATTTCTCTTTCAGATTATTCACCATTAGTGTATATAGGAATGTAAGAGATTTCTGTGCATTAATTTTGTATCCTGCAACTTTTCCAAATTCATTGATTAGCTCTAGTAGTTTTCTGATAGTATCTTTAGGATTCTCTATGTATAGTGTCATATCATCTGCAGTGACAGTTTTACATCTTCTTTTCCAATTTGGATCCTTTTATTTCTTTTTCTTCTCTGATTGATGTGGATAGGACTTCCAAGCTGTGTTGAATAAAAGTGGTGACAGTGGACAACCTTGTCTTGTTCCTGATCTTAGAGGAAATGGTTTCAGTTTTTCATCATTGGGAATGATGTTGGCTGTGAGTTTGTCATATATGGCCTTTATTATGTTCGGGTAAGTTTCCTCTATGCCTACTTTTTGTAAGGTTTTTATCATAAAAGGGTGTTGACCTTTGTTGAAAGATTTTTCTACATCCCTTCAGATGATCATATGGTATTTCTCCTTCAATTTGTTAATATGGTGTGACACACTGATTGATTTGCGGATGTTGAAGAATCCTTGCATTCCTGGGATAAATCCCTGTTGATCATGGTCTATGATCCTTTAATGTGCTGTTGGATTCTATTTGCTAGTATTTTATTGAGGATTTTTGCATCTATGTTCATCAGTGATATTGGCCTGTAGTTTTCTTTCTTTGTTACATCTTTGTCCGGTTTTGATATCAGGGTGATGGTGGCCCCATAGAATGAGTTTGGGAGTGTTCCTCCCTCTGCTATATATTAGAAGAGTTTGAGAAGGATAGGTGTTAACTCTTCTCTAAATGTTTGATAGAATTCGCCTGTGAAGCCGTCTGGTCCTGGGTTTCTGTTTGTTGGAAGATTTTAAATCACAGTTTCAATTTCAGTGCTTGTGATTGGTCTGTTCATATTTTATATTTCTTCCCAGACTCCCTCATGGCTAGCTGTGGTGCAATAGCCCCCTTCAGGCTGTGTACATGCAGCCAACCACAGTCCTCTCCCTGGAATCTGACCTCCGAATCTGGAGCCTCAGCTCCCAGTCCCCCCTGCCCCGGTGGGTGAGCAGACAAGCCTCTCAGGCTGGTGAGTTCCTGTCAGCACTGATGCTCTGTGAGGGAATCTCTCCACTTTGCCCTCTGCACCCCTGTTGCTGTGCTCTCCTCCGTGGCTCTGAAATTCTACCCTGCCACCCCCCATCTCCACCAGTGAAGGTGCTTCCTAATGTGTGGAAACCTTTCCTCCTTCACAGCTCCCTCCCACTGGTGCAGGTCCTATCCCTATCCTTTTGTCTCTGTTTATTCTTTTTTCTTTTGCCCTACCCATGTACATGGGGAGTTTCTTGCCTTTTGGGAAGTCTGAGGTCTTCTGCCACTGTTCAGTAGGTGGGTGTTCTGTAAGAGTTGTTCCACATGTAGATGTATTTATGATTTATTTTTGGGGACGAAGTTTATCTCCACATCTTACTCCTCTGCCATCTTGAAGGTCTCTCCCACATCTTCTTTATTCTGTTGATGGACATTAGGTTGTTTCCATGTCTTGGCTATTGTCAATAGTGCTGTTATGAAAAACGGGGTGCATGTATGTTGAGCATCTTTTCATGTGCCTATTGGCCATCTGTATGTCTTATTTGGAGAAATATCTGTTTAGGTCTTCTGCCCATTTTTTTATTGAGTTGTGGTGGGTTTTTGTTGTTGTTGAGTTATATGATCTCTTTATATATTTTGGAAATTAAGCCCTTGTAAGTCACCTTGTTTGCAAATATTTTCTTCTATTCTGTAAGTTATCTTTTCATGTTGTTTATGGTTTCCTTTGCTGTGCAAAAGCTTGTAAATTTGATTAGGTCCCATTTGTTTATTTTTGTTTTTATTTCTATTGCCCTGTGAGACTGACCTAAGAAAACATTGATATGATTTATGTCAGAAAATGTCTTGCCTATGATCTCTTCTAGGAGTTTTATGGTGCCATATCTTATGACACTCTTTAAGTCATTTTGAGTTTATTTTTGTGAGTGGTGTGAGGGTGTGTTCTAACTGTATTGATTTATATGCAGATGTCCAACTTTCCCAGCACCACTTGCTGAAGAAACTCTCTTTTTCCCATTTTATATTTTTGCCTCCTTTGTCAAAGATTAATTGACCATAGGTGTGTTGGTTTACTTCTGGACTCTCTATTCTGTTCCATTGATCTCTATGTCTGTTTTTGTGCCAATACCATACTGTTGTGATTATTTTAGCTTTTGATTACTGTCTAAAGTCTGGGATGTTTTTGCCTCCTGCTTTGTTATTTTCCTCAGAATTGCTTTGGCAATTCTGGTCTTTTATGGTTCCATATGAATTTTAGGATTACTTGTTCTAGTTCTGTGAAAAATGTCATGGATAATTTGATAGGGATTGCATTAAATCTGTAGATTGCCTTGAGGAGTATTGCCATTTTAACAATATTAATTCTTCCAATCCAAGAGCATGGTATATTTTTCCATTTCTTTGAATCCTTTTTAATTTCTTTTATTAATGTTTTGCAGTTCTTAGCATATAAGTCTTTCACCTCCTTTGTGAGGTTTATTTATAAGTTTTTGGGGTTTTTTTAGTGTGATTTAAAAGGGATTGTTTACTTTCCCTTTCTGATATTTCATTGTTAGTGTAAAGAAATGCAACTGATTTCTGTATGTTATTCTTGTATCCTGTTACCTTGCTGAATTCATTTGTCAGTTCTAGTAGTTTTTGTCTGGGCTTCAGGATTTTCTATATATAGTATCATGTCATCTGTGTATAATGACAATTTTATCTCTTCCCTACCAATTTGAATACATTTTATTTCTTTTTCTTATCTGATTGCTGTGGTTAGGACTTCCAATACTATGTTAAAGAGAAGTGGTGAGAGTGGACATCCTTGTCTTGTCCCAAATTTTAGCAGGAAGGCTTTCATCTTTTCACCATTGAGTATTATATCGGCTATGAGTTTGTCATAAATAACTTTTATTATGTTGAGATATGTTCCCGCTATACCCACTTTCATAGGGTTGATTCTGTTCCTTTTAAAAGTACAGGATATTACTTTCTGATGAGGGTATGCTATCTAATTATTTTTTTTCTGGTTTTACTATATAAAATCAGAACTTTTTAGTCTACCCCATGTTTCAGTTATGGGAATTTCAGAGAAAAAATTCTGATTGGTAGTTAGGGATGTATTCTGGTCAAGATGTCTCAGTGATTTCATGCTTTGCTCCAAATACATAACAATAATAGATAAAGTATAAAAGAATTAACCCAAAACTAGAGAAACCTTACTATTGAACAACAATTGAAGGGGCTGACCTATTGGGCTTCAGATCTATATGCATGTAATAGTAGCTTTGAGTTCTATTCATTGTAAAAGAGAGCAAAGTATTTGTGGGGTCAGTGATGAGTATTTTACACTTATGATTCTGAAAACGGGAGAGTTATGAGGAATCTACAAAGACCCTTGTGATCATGAATGATGCAAGGTACCCACATGCTCTGTATCTAGATCTGAGATATCACTACAGGACAGATAACCCAAAATATCACTACAATAGCTGGTACTGGAAAGACAGCCCTTGGGCTGGGTGGAAGAAGCATAGAGGAAACAAAAGTGAGATCAAAGTAATAAAAATACCTTTGACTCACAATAAGCCAAAAAAAATAATTCTAAAAGTGTATGAAGAATCCTAATATTAAGAAAGATGATAAATGAAAAATATAGTCAATACATAGATTCATTTTAGGTAAAATTAAGTTTAAGGGATGATTTACATAAGTCTGTTTAGATGTTTTCCATAATAGGCTAATCAGTCCCAGACTAGGTACCCAATATAAATCAACATAAATGATTATTAAATAGGACAAATTATATGAAATTATTCCCTTCAGACTCTGGATAAAAGGTACAAGAGTGTAATTCCTCAGTTGTGGGTAACACATGAATTGAGCTCTATGATGGCTCTGACTTTCTGTCTGGAGGCACTTTTTAATCCACTATGCAAGGAGGGGAAAGCCAACTTGAGAAAAATGGTCTTGCTGTGGTGATGTAGCAGAGATCAGAGTTTGGGAAATTGAAGGAGCTGGATTGTCTGAGAAAGTTACTATGGAGGAGACACTGCAAAGAGGAGTTTATGAAATCTAAATTGTGCATGCTCAGAGCAAGACTCCACAAGAATAAGCAGAAAAAAAAGAAACACTGTTTTTGAGGAAGAAACTGCTGGGAAGATAAGAAGACAACAATTTCTGTAGCTTGCAAAGGGTTGGGAGATAGTTTCTGACTAAGCAACTAACCAGAGTGGAGAGATCTCAGTGAACACTCAGGATTTCAGGACAGTTCCCAGGCAGGACACCACCCCTTAGGAATAGAGCCAATCTATCCCTAGAGTAAAGAAAACTCTAGACCACCCTGACAAAGCTTGAAAATAAGCCTTGAAAGAGTTGATAAGTCTTACAAAGAAATTAACTACCTGGCAGAACAAACCTTGAAACTCAAGGAAGATAAAAAATTTGACACGAGCAACACTGTACACCCATAATGTCCAGCATACAATAAAAATGACTAGGTATGTGAAGAAGCAAAAAAATGTGACCCATAAGTAGGAAAAGAAGTAACAAAAAAATCAAAGTAGATTCAGCATTACAGAAATAATGTAGTTAGTAGACAAGGACTTTAAAATAGTTATTATAAACCTAATCAAGGAGTTTAAGGCAAAGATGAATATAATCAGGAAACAAAAAGGAATCTTAAAAAAATGGAAACCATACTAAAGAACCAAATGGAAATTTTTGAGCTTAAAAAATATATAAAATGAAAAATATCATTATTTCTACAGCTGTAAAATTTAGTGTCCTTCTGGCCCTAAATAAACCACACAATCCCTTCTAAGTGAACTTAAACATGAAAAGGAAATATAAGGATTGAGGAGTTAATCATACCATGAAGGAGTTGGAATAAAAACTGAAAATTTTTTATTTTCAGAAGCTAAGACAGCTATTCTCTCAGTCTGTCTGTGACCAAATGTTCTTGTGTCTCAACTTCCTTCTGTATGTCTTCAAAACTCACTCTCTGTGTAGCACAGTTTTCCCTGCAAACATGGCTGTCCCATACCACCTAAGTTTAAATATTATAAATAGTTCCACCTGCAAACTAATTTCTCTTAGCCTCAATTCCCAGTTCCTGTGAAAGAGAATCTAAGTTATGTGTCCATCCCTGGCTTAACCTTCTAGGGCTGCTGGGTACCAATTAATGTTGCCTGAACAAACATGATCACCAAGGCCACTCCCAAAATATATTTCTAAGAGGATGAACGCTCACTGAATGAGCCTACTGCAAAAGCCAACATTTTAAGGATATCAAATATACTTTTGTAATTATAAGAAGTTAAATATTCATTTCACAGCTTTTAAAAAATGACATTCACTAATACCATATTATCAGTAAGCTTTGAAATAAATCCTTTACAAAATATATTGAAGGACTTTCTTTTTCCCCAAGTTGTTTTAAAGGATTAAAAATATTTATGCAATTGATAAAACAACAACGAACATTTGTGTTAAGATAGAAAGTGCCTACTTATCTTGAGGATAATGACTATGTAAAATCACTTAGTATAACTTCATGTCAAATGATCCTGCTTTTTAGGGTCTAGTCTTCAAATGTAGTAAGAGCAACAGAAAACTAAGGATTATAGTACTAAATCAAACTAGTCAGGGACTACGCAATTTTCTTGAGCAGTTATAATTGTCTACACTTTGTCTGCAGGGAAGGGAACTGAACTGCAATTCTCTACTGTACCAAGAGTAAGAGCCATTAAGTACCTTGTGTTACCAAAGAAAGAGTTATTCTGAAACATGGGAAATAGACATGTCGCTGACATCCTGATTTTCCTCTTTGTTCTTATTTCACTGATTTGGAAATAAACAGGATTTCAGAAAAAGCTGAAAACTTTTCATGGTTGTGTGGCTATGTAAGAGCATCCTGCAAGAGGAAATCATAGGAATTAGGGTTTAGAGATAATATGTAGATATTTAGTATTAATATGTAGATACTAAGTAACTCATAATAATAGTAACTAATAGTAAGGTGGGCATAATGAACAAAAGATGTCAACTGGATTAATTTAAGTGAAACGCAAGTACTTTACGTGAGAAAAGACCCTATTCTTCAGATCTCCGCTGGTTGGAAAGGTATGCTGTGGCAGAATTAGAAGAGAATTAACATGATTCAGTTATTTTTGTGGGTTAGATGCCCAGATGAGTGAAGACTCAGGGCTACAATTTTAAAGGAGTAATGAGATTCAGTTATTTTGGCCTCAGAATTTTGTCATCCTTACCATGTGAAATCACTTCCCCTTTTAAAAATGTTTTTTGGTTTGGTTTTGCTTTGCTTTGTTTACATGTTCAGCAGTGCTGTGCATTATTGCTTCATTTGGCACTAACAGCGACCATCAACTGTAAACTGAGTATGACACTGCCCTTTTGTGAATCGGTTTAGGCTGCCCTTATTTTGCCAATAGAAAGAGAGTATTGACTTCTAATAAAACTTAGGAAATCCTTAGTAAGGGCTTTATCGTCTCATTAAAACTTCAGTAATTAGGGAAATCGGTCAGCCATCATGTCACTTTTGTGTGTGTGCTCTCCCACTATGCCAATTTATCCATTCACTCATGCATTTGACATGTTCACAGGAACTTCTGCCTAAAGCAGTGAGGAAGTTGAAGCATAGATTCTTATTAGACTGATAAAACTAGACAGGACAAACCGCTTAGAAAAATTCTTTAGAAAAAAGTGGGTAGTTATTCTATAGTCATTCTGTTATTCTGTAGCAGGGTTTTAAGTAAAGTTAACTGACTTGTTTAGATGTCAAAGTATTTATTCTGAAATAAACTATTCTTTCTGCTTAGTTAATTTACTCATATATTAATGTAGACTATGGTCATCCTTTCACAACAAAGGATAATACTCAAATTGTACTATAATCTTCCTGGGACTGTTACAATGAATGAATCAGGATAATTTATATTTATATACTTGATCTACAGTTTTCAAAGTATTCACAAATAACCTAAATGCTTAACAGTAAGAGAAAAAAATTTAAATTATGGTGTATACAGTTACAAATCATTTCTAAAGAATGTTTATTGACAGAAAAAATACTTCTTACAGAATTTTAATTAAAATGAGTATACAGTTCTAAATATAGCATGATGCTAATTATGTACATAAATACATATTACCATCTTATCCTAGTTTCTATGTTTATATTTATTTCTATAACTACATCTGTCTAGTCTAGAAAGATATATACCAAAATGTTAAAGATTAACTCAATATAGTTTTTATTATATTTTTTATACTTTTCTAAATTTTTCATTTTCTACAATCAATGAATATTTATTTTATAAAAGAGTGTTATTTATAACTAACTTTAACTCTTGTACTTAGTTAATTTAATGGTTGAAAAGAGTAAGGGAGTCCTGTGACATCTCCCACCAAGTCAGGAGAGTGGGTACCTGAGAGGGACTTCATTCGATTTAGGCAATAAGTTGTGTGAGGCCATTCTCACTCCATGTGAGGAGCACCAGAAGAGTGGACAGTATAAAAGGTCACTGCAGAAATAAACAGGTATTTTAGATTCCACATATAAGTGATATCATATGGTATTTGTCTTTCTCTTTCTGACTTACTTCACTTAGTATGATAATCTCTAGGTCCATCCATATTGCTGCAAATGGCGTTATTTCATTCCTTTTTATGGCTGAGTAATATTCCATTGTATCACTTATATGTGGAATCTAAAATATGACACAAATGAAACAGAAGCAGATTCACATACAAAGAGAATAGACTTGTGGTTGCCAAGGGGGAGGGGTGTTGGGGAGGGAAGGATTGAGAGTTTGGGATTAGCAGATGCAAACTAGTATACATAGGATTGATAAACAACAAGGTCCTACTGTATAACACAGGGAAATATACCCAATATCCTGTGATAAACCAGAATGAAAAGAATATGAAAAGGAATTTACATATGTATAAAAACTGAGTCACTTTGCTGTACAGCAGAAATTAACACAACATTGTAAATCAACTATACTTCAATAAAATTAAAAAAAAAAGACAATCAACAAGGACCTACTGTAGAGCATAGGGAGCAATACTCAATATTTTGTAATAACCTATAAGGTAAAAGAATCTGAAAAAGCATATGTTTTTTCAAATATATATATCTGAAAAAATATATATACATACATACATATTTTTCAGATATATATATCTGAAAATATATATATATAACTGAATCATTTTGCTGTACACCTGAAACTAACACAACATTGTAAATCAACCATACTTCAATTAAAAAATTAAAAATAAAAGAAATGGGTAATGTCATTAAGATGGCAGCATAGGTTATTTCCAACTTCAGTCCCTTCACAAGAATACTAACAGGAAACTACTCATAGATAAGGCACCATTGTGAAAATCCCAAAACCTGGGAGTAAGGCTGAAGCTCCCTCCTGGAGCACAGAGACTGACAAGGACCTCATTAAAAGAGTAAGTGGAGCAATTTCACTGTGGCCATATTGTCCCTCCCCCAGGCTGGCACAGCATTCCACTGATAGAACGGCCCTAGGTCTATAGTTTCTCTAGTAGGAAGAGAGCACAAGGTGGACATTTACTACCTCGACACTGGGAGATGCTTCCTGGGATGCCCACTTGAGATGGGGATTACTCATGGGGATCACTGGGGGAATCTGTAGGGCTTGAAAATTAGGGATCAAAGAGAAATGGAGAAGGGGGCCAGGGCTCACATCAACCAGCACTCAGATCTTGACAGAATGAGTTACTGCTTACAGTGGTGTCTGAGTAGAGATCCCAGACAGCAGCTCAGGCCATCTGCAGAGCCAAACTGGTGACCCTGTCTGGCCAGAGAGCTCAGCTGGCAACACTGCTTGATTTCGTCCCCAACCAATGACCGTACCAGCCTTGGAGCCCATTCTAGATCCCTGCCTGTGCAGAGAAGCAAATTCAAAGTCATGCTCAACTGCCAAACAAAATGTCCAGTCCTGCCTTTTGGAAAGTGTGGCCACAGATACCCAGCACCCATGGAGCACATCTTACAGCCTACTTGATCTTGAAGACCAGTCTTCAGCCCTGCTCAACTTTGGAGCATAACCTGTGTTCTGCCTGATACCAGAGTACAACCTAAGGCCCCATCCATCTAAACGTGGAGTGCAGCCAAAGGTACCATCTAGTTGGGGAATTGGCCCCACCCAACTGGAAGCAATTGCAAAGTCCAGCTACTGGAGGTACTGCCCTGCCAGGGAACACAGACTGCAAAACCCCTTCGATGAGATATGATTGCAGACAGAAATTGAAGAAGACACAAATAAATGGAAAGTGTTCATAGATTGGAATAATTAATATTGTTAAAATATCCATACGACACAAAGCGATCTAGATTCAGTGTAATCCCTATCAAAATTCCAACGGCATTTTTTACAGAAATAGAAAAAATCCTAAAATTTGTATGAAACAAAAAAGACCCCAAATAGTCAAAGGAATCATGAGAAAGAAAAACAAAGCTTGAGGCATGACACTTCCTGATTTCAAACTACATAGTAATCAAACAGTATGGTATTGCAAGTAAATAAATAAAATAAATAAATAAATAAAACAAAAAATACCATAGACACATAGACCAATGAATAAATCCATGCATATATGGTCAACAAATGTTTGACAATCATTCTCAATTTTCAATGGGGAAAGAGTAGTTTGCTTAAGAAATGGTGCTGGGGAACCAGAAAATGCACATGCAAAAGAATAAAACTGGACCTCTATCTTATACCACTCACAAAAATTAACTCAAATGGGTTAAAGACAAACATAAGACCTGAAACTGTGAAACTCCTAGAAGAAAGCCCCTTGACATTGGTCTTGGCAATTATCTTTTGGATATGACACCTAAAGCACAAGCAACAAAAGCAAAAATAAAGTGGGATTATATCAAACTAAAAAGTTTCTGTGCAGTAAAAGAAACAATCAACAAAATGAAAAGGCAACATGGAATGGAAGAAATAATTGGCAAACCATATATCTTATAAGGGATTAACACCCAAAATATATAAGGAACTCACACAACTCAATAGCACAAAAATTACTAATTAAAAATGGACAGAGTACCTGAATGGACATTTTTCCAAAGAAGACATAGAAAGGGTCAAAGTTACATGAAAAGGTGCCCAACATCTCTAATTATCAGATAAATTCAAATCAAAACCACAATGAGATAATCACTTGTATGTGGAATGCAAAAAAAGCAAACATAAAAACAGAAAAATAGATTGATGTTCACCAGAGGCAGAGGTTAGGGGAAATGGTTCAAGGTGGTCACAACATACAAACTTCCCATTATAAGATTAATAAATTCTGGGGATGTACTGTACAGAATGGCTATCACAATGAATAATACTGTATTGTATAATTTGAAAATTACTAAGAGAGTAGACCTTAAAATTTCTCCACACACACACACACACAGACACACACACACACATATACAAGGTAACTATGTGAAGTTATGGATGTGTTAACTAACCTTATTGTGTCATCACTTCACAATATATATGTATATCAAATCATGATGTTGTATACCTTAAACTTATGCAATGTTATATGTCAATTTTATTTCAATAAAGCTGGGAAAAAGAATAAGAGAGTCTTAGAAATGTAAACTGGACTCCCATGTTGAGCAATGTGAAGATTGCTCAAAACTTTGTCTCTGGTGCTTAGAACAAGTAGTCTCCTTTTCACTTTTTACCAATGATTTGCTCTTAGATTTAAACGAACACTATCTAATCTTTTGTATTGAGCAAAGGTAGAGCTCTTTTTCCTCATGACTAATATGAGGGCTGCTGGTTTTGAGAACCATAGGTAACTGAAATTTGGAAGATATTACTTAAAATTCAATCAAATTCAATCTTATTATAAATTTCTCATTATTCCAAGAAACAGGTATAATAAATGTGAGTAGGAAGACCCAAATTGAACATTACCAATCATGAGGATGTCCTATAGCATGAATTTGGATGATGAGAGCAGGGAATCCAGATTCCAGTTGAAATATGCAAGCATTTTACTGTTCATCTGTGAAATCCCTTGGTGCTTTTTCCCCCGTGAGCCCTAGAATCCTTTATCTACTAAAGTTAACTTAAAAACAAGCTGTAGTATTATTTGAAGATGTTCTGACTCAGAACTGTTTTAGACTTATAATAAAGACACAATATCTTTTCTGAATAAGTTAGATATATACCTCCAGCTTGACATTCACCCCACTATACAAAATTAAGAGGTATCCTTCAGTTCGTTGAGGGTATCATTGTATCCTGTGAACTTAACAGTGGCTCAAAGCCAATTTAATGTCTGTTAAAAATGGGTTAAATTCAACTATTCCAACATCAAAATTATAAGTTTTGAGGGATGTCCTCCAACATTTACTTGGCATATATCTCGTAGTTCTGTATATCAAGTTCATCCTGAGACCAAAATGTTTGAGAAATCCTGCTCTAGTTAAATACATTTACAATGTGTTCACAGCAGCCAGTAAAGAGCTTTTTTTGACATACAAGAAAGTTGGTTCTATTAAACCGTGATTCAGCATTATAATCCTGTTTTGACCTGTGCTGAGATTCATGACAATAAACAGTCCCATGAAATGCATCATTTTATGGATCCAAGGAAGTAGTTGGAAAGATGTTTTTATTTGTTCAAGTGCACACTTTTGTGAGGTCCACTAGAGAAATTTCTCTGATAGTTCAGTATCATAAAAAATTTGGTCTCACCTCAGTAACTGATTTGTCTTTACAGACACCATGACTCCTGCAGTTTATCCTGTTTCTCTCTCTTTTGGCTTTGTTGTCTTAGGATCTTACTATCTTTCCACCAAATGTGCAGCCCCCTTCTAGCCACTGTTTTGCATATTTTTTTGGCATGCGTTTTCACGTGTTGATCATCTGGCTTTTTCTGACTTTGGTACTTTCATTTTGTCCCAATTTCTACATTTTTTTCCCTCACACATATATACACAAATTCTTTCGAGGCAGGGAGTAAATGCATATGCACATAGATATGTCTGAATAGACTTTTCGATTTGATTCTCACAATTCTGTGAGAATTGTAGTTGGTATTGTCCCTGATTTGCTGATGAAGAAACTGAGTGCTGATTTATTTAACCAAGGCCACCTGCCTGGTAAAAACAGCTAGAGTTAGAACAGATTCTAGATCTTCGGATTTCAATTCCACATTCTTTAAAACTACTACATTAGCTTTTTCTGCAGCTACTTTTGAAGAAACCATCCAATCAAAGCCTCTTAACTCTTTAAGATGACTAAAGAGCTTCTCTGTTGTGAAGTGAACCCTACTGGCTCAACTGAGTTAATCCAGCTCCTTAAATTGCCAAAATTTGAGGAATGGGAAATTCCAACATTTTGTGGTTCACATTATTATAGTTGCATCTATTCAGTATTAGAAAAATCCTAAATTGTACATTTATTTTAAACTTATATAAACGATGGCATAAGAAGCCTTGGAAAAATTCCTTGAAGTCTTTGATTCTCCAGTAGCATAGTTACTGTTACCAAAAGTAAACTGCTTTCATGATGTCAATATGTCCTGTATCAGTTTATCGCTTGCTGTCTGGCAGATTGAAACACAGGGTCTAAGATATGTTTTCATGACTAAAAAAATGTAAAGTAGGCAATTTGTAGCTTTCTTTTATTTAGAATACATATTTAGTTAAGGTAGATAATCACTTCTTTTCCAATTACTTTTTTCTTTGACATGAGCTAGCATATCTGCTAAGATTATTTTTTCTTAAGCTACAGATTAAGAAAATTTGTTGTAAACAATATTAAAACCCTTCCCTATTGGTAACAACAAATGGAAAAGAGAAGAGTGAAGCACTCTGAAATTGAATTAGTAAAGAGAAGGAAAGTGAGCTCACTGAAGAAAACTATGTGGTAGCTTTTCTGCTACCACTTGGTAGGTGGTCTGATAGCTTTCCTAAAATAGTAATACATCACAGTTTTTCCCTCAAACTACTAGAAAACAATCACTGAGCAATAGTTTAATTTAATTTTCTTCAATGGAGTTTGGACCATCTCTAACCTTCACAAGGAATTCATAATTCTTATCACAGAGTCCCCAAATGACTCAGTTTGAATTCTACATATCATGTGTGGTTAGTAAGCAGGGTACAAACCAGACGCTTTCTATTTGAGTTTGGATACCCATTGATAAATTTGTGTCTGAGGAGTCAGTAAAATACATCCAAGTCTGACTGTATTGGGTTAAATTGTAGAAATGTTTCTATGAAGTTTGGAAACCATATCACTATAAGGTCAGTTTGGGCTTCCCGGAACATAACATTTTCCTTATTTGCATTGCTTTGGCCTTGTCACTTTGGATATTGGCATGGGAACTTGTTCTTTGTGGTTTAAGAGTTTTTCAGTTGCTTATTTCTCAAATAAGAATCCTCTTTTGCTGACAGCTCTTCAGTTACTGTAGAAATGACTGTGTTGTCATAAACACAGCTTTAGAATTTCAGGTTGGGGTGGGGCAGGGTAAGAGGGTGTTCCAAAAAAAGCTTATGTTTCCACCCGAACACACCCACCTAAGTACTTACAAAAGGCTCAGGGAAAGAGAAGTAGCATTCTTTTCCCTGTTCCACTTTTCAAATTTCCTTACATGGAATCAGATGCTTTTAATACATGTTTCAAAAGAGTCTTCCATTTAACCTCTAAAAATAAACAAACCACAATTCTGCTCCCCATTTTTTTCCTAAATTTAATCATTTGTTCCAATTTTCCTACCTTTAAAATCAGATGATTCAGCTCTCCTTTCTGCCTTAAAAATTTGGCTTGATTCAAATTTCAGAAGCTAATACTTGATTCCTCAATTTTCCTTATTTTTATATCTTAATAGTCTTCAAATGTTTTCTGTCATTTAATTTCTTTTCTGATTTGGACTCTTTAAGTTTCCATTAGGTCTATTCTCTCTTATGACTTTTTCTTTGTGTATAAATCTCACTCTCCATTCTTGTTCCGAGGAAATGAACCTTCTTTCCCATGAGTTCTTACTCCCTTTCTAACTTCCACCACCTGTGTTCCATTTTATTCTTCTAAGTCAATAATGAGATAGTATTTAAAGCATGGTTCAGACCTCTTCTTTTAAAAGCATTTCTTCACCTAGACTGGTTTCTAATTGACTCTACTCTGGTGATGCCTCTGGTTCTTTCCATTCTAATCTACCTGCTTGAGTTGCTTCCTTCCTCCTCTGTCTGATTTTTATGGTTTTCCAATACAGTACAGCCAACAGAGAATGAGTGTTGTGTTCATACCTCTATGGGTTTGAAGCTCAGCTCTGCCACAGCTGTATGGCCTTGAGCAAATTACTTTGCATCTGAATTTCCTTCCCTGCAAAATGGGAATAATAATAACTATTTCATAACATTTTGGGAATGATTAAATGAGAGCATACAGTATAGAACTGGAATCATACTAAGTGATATTATACTTTTCTTTTAGTCTGCAGAAAAATCTGGCATTGCTTTGTTGATAAAGAGATTACTGGAAAATCAGAGTGTGTGTAATAAATTACCAGTTTCCAAGACAAAATGCCTTGGTAGCATGTTTTCTCCCTTTGTCTTTTCCCCTATCATGCACATCCATTCATTTTTAAAAATTAAAATTATAAAATATTTCAAATGTATGACAATTAATAAAAAAATGTGCATATGATCATCCATACTTAGTTTGAACAAATCTTAGCATTTTGCCATAGTGAGACCTTCATTATAAAGAAATAAAATATCTTAGATTTGGTTTAAGCCCTTTGTGTCCCTTTCCTGATGTTATTTGTCTCTCTCCCTTTCCAGAGATAAAAACATGCTAAATTTGCTCTTTATCATTCTTATTTATATGTTTATACTTTTACTATATGTTCATATTAAATACAAAATAATGTTCTGCATATTTTAAATAACATGTACATAATATATTACATATATTCTGTCACTTGCCATTTTGTTCAACATTTTTTGTTGGATTTATCCCATTTCTCTGTTCTGTTCATTTCTACTGCATCTCTATTCATACCATGCCATTGTGGGAGTTTGCCACAGTAATAGTGCAATAATGATACTAAGTGGAGTGGGTGATTCTAATCTTACCTGAGGATAAAATCTGATTCAACTCCAGGGGTGGACTCAGCCCAGTTGCTTGCTCTAGAGACACCTTGTGACCTTAGGTGAGTTTGGGTCTCTTCTTCTCTAGGGAGGAATATTGCTTCAACTAGGAACAACCTAGGAAATTTACACAGTATCCTGATATCTGGGCCTAGGACCTCTCTAATGATTTGGTTTATCAATAACTCTGGATGATATTTAAAATTCTTTAGAAAATTTCTCCTTAAGGGTTGCTAAGGTACTAAAAATGCATTCAAAGTAGCCTGTGTCTAGAGTTTAGAAAATGATTAATAAATGGTTCTCATGGGTTTTTATTTTTATTTTTTAAATTATTCTTTTTAGATTCAATATATATGTGGTAACATATGGTATTTGTTTTTCTCTTTCTGACTTCACTCTGTATGATGGACTCTAGGTCAATCCACCCCATTACAAATAACTCAATTTCATTTCTTTTTATGGTTGAGTAATATTCCATTGTATATATGTGCCACATCTTTTTTATACATTCATCTGTCGATGGACATTTAGATTCATTCCATGTCCTGGCTACTGTAAATAGTGCTGCAATGAATATTACAGTGCATGTCTCTTTTTGAATTATGGTTTTCTAGGGTATATGCCCAGTAGTGGGACTGCTGGGTCATATGGTAGTTCTATTTTTAGTTTTTTAATACACGTCCATACTGTTCTCCCTAGTGGTTGTACCAATTTACATTCCCACCAACAGTGCAGGAGGGTTCCCTTTTCACCACATCCTTTCCAGCATTTATTGTTTCTGGATTTTTTGAGAATGGCCATTCTGACCAGTGTGAGGTGATACCTCATTGTAGTTTTGATTTGCATTTCTGTAATAATTAGTGATGTTGAGCATCTTTTCATGTGCCTCTTGGCCATCTGTATGTCTTCTTTGTTGAAGTGTTTATTTAGGTCTTCTGCCCATTTTTTAATTGAATTGTTTCCTTTTTTGATAATGAGCTCCATGAGCTGTTTGTATATTTTGGAGATTAATCCTTTGTCCATTGTTTCATTTGCAAATATTTTCTCCCATTTTGAGAGTTGTCTTTTCATCTTGTTTATGGTTTCCTTTGCTGTGCAAAAGCTTTTAAGTTAGTTTAATTAGGTCCCATTTATTTATTTTTAACATATTTATAGGAGTATAATTGCTTTACAATGTTGTGGTAGTTTCTGCCGTACAACAAAGTGAATCAGCTATATGTATACATATATCCCCAAATCCCCTCCCTCTTGCATCTCCCTCTGACCCTCCCTATCCCACCCCTCTAAGTGGTGGGTCAAAAAAGATCTTTCTGTGGTTTATATCAGAGTGTTTTTCCTAAGTTTTCCTCTAAGAGTTTTATAGTGTCTGGTCTTACATTTAGGTCTTTAATCCATTTGGAGTTTATTTTTGTGTATGGTCTTAGGGAGTGTTCTAATTTCATTCTTTTACATGTAGCTGTCCAGTTTTCCCAGCACCACCTATTGAAGAGGATGTCTTTTCTCCATTGTAAGTTCTTGCCTCCTTTGTCATAAATTAGGTGACCATATGAGCATGGGTTTATCTCTGGGCTTTCTATCCTGTATCATGGATCTATAGTTCTGTTTTTTTGCCAGTACCATATTGTCTTGATGACTGTAACTTTGTAGTATATTCAGGGAGCCTGATTTCTCCAGCTCTGTTTTTCTTTCTCAAGATTGCTTTGGCTATTCAGGGTTTTTTGTGTTTCTATCCAAATTGTAAAATTTCTTGTTCTAATTCTGTGAAGAATGCCATTGGTAATTTGATAGGGATTGCATTGAATCTGTAGATTGCTTTGGGTAGTACACTCATTTTCACAATATTGATTCTTCCAATCCAAGAACATGGTATATTTCTCCCTCTGTTTATGTCAGTTTTGATTTCTTTCATCAGTGTTTTATCAGTACAATCAGTGTTTTCATCAGTACAATCTTTTGCCTCCTTAGGTAAGTTTATTCCTCAGTATTATATATATTTTTTGTTGTGATGGTAAATGGGATTGTTTCCTTAATTTCTCTTTCTGATTTTTCATTGTTAGTGTATAGGAATCCAGAGTTTTCTGTGCATTAATTTTGCAACCTTACCAAATTCATTGATTAGTTCTAGCAGTTTTCTAGTGGCATCTTTAGGATTTTCTATGTATAGTACCATGTCATCTGCAAACAGTGACAGTTTTACTTCTTTCCAATTTATATTTCTTTTATTTCTTTTTCTTCTCTGATTGCCATGGCTAGGACTTCCAAAACTATGTTGAATAATAGTGGTGATGGTGGCCATCCTTGTCTTGTTCCTGATCTTAGTGGAAATGCTTTCAGTTTTTCACCATTGAGTATGTTTGCTGTAGGTTTGTCATGTATGGCCTTTATTATGTTGAGGTAGGTTCCCTCTTTGCCCATTTTCTGGAGAGTTTTTATCATAAATAGGTGTTGAATTTTGTCAAAAGATTTTTCTGCATTTATTGAGCTAATCATATGGTTTTTATTCCTTAATTTGTTTATATGGTGTATCACATTGAATTGCGCATATTGAAGAATCCTTGCATCTCTGGGATAAATTCCACTTGATCATGGTGTATGATACTTTTAATATGTTGTTGGATTCTGTTTGCTAGTATTTTGTTCAGGATTTTTGCATCTATGTTCATCAGTGATATTGGTCCACCATTTTCTTTTTTGTGATATCTTTTTCTGGTTTTGGTATCAGCGTGATGGTGGCTTTGTAGAATGAATTTTGGAGTGTTCCTCCCTCTGCAATTTTTTGGAAGAATATGAGAAGGATGGGTGTTAGCTCTTCTCTAAATATTTGATAGAATTCACCTGTGAAGCCACCTTGTCCTGGACTTTTGTTTGTTGGAAGATTTTTAATTACAGTTTCAATTTCATTACTTGTGATAGGTCTGTTTATATTTTCTATCTTCCTGGTTTAGTCTTGGAAAATTGTACCTTTCCAAGAATTTGTCCCTTTTTTTGTGGTTGTCCATTTTATGGGCATATAGCTGTTTGTAATAGTCTCATAATCCTTTGTATTTCTGTGGTGTCAGTTGTGATTTGTCCTTTTTCTTTTCTAATTTTATTGATTTGCATCCTCTCCCTTTTTTTCTTGATGAGTCTGGCTGAGGGTTTATCAATTTTGTTTGTCTTCTCAAGGAACCAGCTTTTAGTTTTGTTGATCTGTGCTATTGTTTTCTTTGTTTCTATTTCATTTATTTCTGATCTGATCTTTATAATTTTTTCTTTCTACTGACTGTGTGTTTTCTTTGTTCTTTCTCTAGTTGCTTTAGGTGTAGGATTAGATTGTTTATTTGAGATTTTTCTTGTTTTTTTGTGGTGAGATTGAATTGCTATAAACTGCCCTCTAAGAACTGATTTTGGTGCATCCCATAGGTTTTACATCATTGTGTTTTCATTATCATTTATTTCTATGTATTTTTCTATTTCTTCTTTGATTTCTTCAGTGATCTCTTGCTTATTTAGTAGCACACTGTTTAGCCTCCATTATTTGTAATTTTTACAGTTTTTTCCTGTAATTGATTTCCAATCTTATAGCATCGTGGTCAGAAAAGATACTTGGTACGATTTCAATTTTCTTAAATTTTCTGAGGCTTGATTTGTGACCCAAGAGGTGATCTATCCTGGTGAATGCTCCATGTGCACTTGAGAAGAAAGTGTATTCTGCCACTCTCAGGTGGAATGTTCTATAAATATCAATTACATTTATTTGGTCTATAGTGCCATTTAAAGCTTGTGCTTCCTTATTTATTTTCTGTTTGGATGATCTGTCCATTGGTGTAAGTGGAGTGTTAAGTCCCCTACCATGATTGTGTTACTGTCAATTTCCCCTTTCATGGCTGTTAGCTTTTGCCTTATGTATTGGGGGTGCTCCTATGTTTAGTGTATAAACATTTATAATTGTTATATTTTCTTCTTGGATTTATCCCTTGATCATTACGTAGTGTCCTTCCTTGTCTCTTGTAACAGTCTTTATTTTAAAGTCTGTTTTATCTGATATGAGTATTACTATTCCAGCTTTCTTTTGATTTACATTTGCATGGAATATATTTTCCCACCCCTTCACTTTCAGTCTATATGTGTCCCTAGGTCTGAAGTTGGTCTCTTTTATATAGCATATTTATGGGTCTTGTTTTGTATCCATTCAGTCAGTCTGTGTCTTTTGGTTGGGGCATTTAATCCATTTACATTCAAGGTTATTATCTATATGTATGTCCTTATTACCATTTTATTAATTGTTTTGTGTTTGTTTTTGTGGGTCTTTTTCTTCTCTTGTGTTTCCTGCCTAGAGAAGCTCCTTTAACATTTTTTGTAAAGCTGGTTTGGTGGTGCTGCATTCTCTTAGCTTTTGTTTGTCTGAAAATCTTTTGATTTCTCCATTGAATATGCATGAGATCCTTGTTGGGTAGAGTAATCTTGATTGTAGGTTTTTCCATTTCATCACTTTAAGTATATCCTGCCACTCCCTTCTGGCTTGCAGAGATTCTGCTGAATAATCAGCTGATAACCATATGGGGATTCCTTTGTATGCTATTGTTTGTTTTTCTCTTGCTGCTTTTAATATTTTTTCTTTGAATTTAATTTTTGATAGTTTGATTAATATGTGTCTTGGTGTGTTTCTCCTAGGGTTTATCCTGTATGGGACTCTGTGCTTCCTGGATTTGGGTTACTATTTCTTTTCCCATGTTAAGGAAGTTTTCCACTATAATCTCTTCAAATATTTCTTCAGACCCTTTCTTTTTCTTATGGGACCCCTATAATTCGAATGTTGGTGCATTTAGTGTTGTCCCAGAGGTCTCTGAGATTGTCTTCAATTCTTTTCATTCTTTTTTCTTTATTCTGCTCCTTGGCAGTTATTTCCACCACTTTGTCTTCCAGCTCACTTATTCATTCTTCTGCCTCAGTTATTCTGTTATTGATTCCTTCTAGTGTATTTTTCATTTCAGTTATTGTGTGGTTCATCTCTGTGTTTTTTTTTTTGTTCTTTAGTTCTTCTAGATCTTTGTTAAACATTTCTTGTATTTTCTCAATCTGTGCCTCCATTCTATTTCCAAGATTCTGGATCATCTTTATTATCATTACTCTGAATTCTTTTTGAGGTAAGTTGCCTATCTCTTCATTTATTTGGTCTTTTAGGTTTTTATATTGCTCCTTTGTCTGTTGCATACGTTTTTGCCTTCTCATTTTCTTTTTCCTTTTTTTTATGAGTGGGATTGTGTTCCTGTCTTACTGGTTGTTTGGCCTGAGGCTTCCAACACTGGAGTTTGTAGGCTGTTGGGTAGAGCTGTGTCTTGGTGCTGAGATGAGGACCTCCATGTGACCTCACTCTGATGAATATTCCCTGGGGTCTGAAGTTCTCTGTTAGTCCAGTGGTTCAAACTCAGAGCTCCCACCACAAGAGCTTTGGCCCAACCCCCAGCTTGTGAATAAGATCCTGCAAGGCACATGGGGGGGCACACACAAAAAAATAAGAGAACAGTAACAAAGTAAAAAATAAAATTAGACTAGGAAATTAACAGATATGTTAGAAAAAATATAAAAATAAAAATACAGATGAAACAACAACCAGAAGGTAAAACAGATCCACAATAGTGAAAAAGAGGAGGAGAAAAAAAACCCAAAAAAGGTGGAAAAAGGTTTTCTGTGGAGGGTGAGCACTAAGTAGGGGTGAGGTTTGGGAGGTGGGTTGGGCTTATGCTTAGGACCCACATGGAGGGAAAAGGCCCTGGGGGGTGTGAGCAGTGGGACTTAGGCTCAATGCAACAGAAGGGGCCCAGGCATGTGTCCCACCTCTGGTCTCACAGGACGGGGACATCACCTGTGAGCCCAGCAGGCTTCCTGGGCTCGAGTGGGTGGGGAAAACACACTCCATTCCTCTCCTGCTCCTCTGGTCCTGGAAGTCCCCTCCCACCTGGCTCTCCTGATCTCCCCAACCTCCCTCCTACATCCCCAGGACAAACCCTGCCTAGAGGAGACCTCTGAGGGCATAGGACCTGGCCCAAGATGTTGGCAGACTTCCATGGCTGATTGGGCAGGGGAAATACTGGGCGTGTTCCCCCTATATCTGAGCCCCTGAGGGTCCCTCCAGGTGTGGGAACCCCTCTGCCCTCTCAGCCACCCCTCAGGGGCACCAGTACTTTCCTGTCTCCACTTCTCCTCCATATTCAGTCCCCACACATCCTACTGGTTTGCTTGGGGGTCTCAGTCCCCACACATCCTACTGGTTTGCTTGCCTTCTAATCGGGGCCCCCCACCAGCATCTGGCAGGTGCCTTAGTTGTGGGGAGATGCAAACTCTGCATCTTCCCACACTGCCATCTTGTCTCCACCCTCCTCTTATGGATTTTTAATTAAAGAATTTTAAGATGAATCTGACACAGTTCACTACCTAATAGGAATGTATAAATATGATTCTCTACATCTATTTTTACTCACTTTATTTGCAATAAATTAAGAGTAAATAATGTTACCATTTTATGTTGCTTACAGGTCATATAATGCTTTACATGTCTCTATTGGGCAAGCAGTAGTTATTTGAAATTAAATGTCTGTTGAAATTTAATTGGACCCACACAGTAACTCTAGGTGGTAAGAGTTATTATCCCCCATTTTATACAGCATTGTATTCAACATAGGCAAAATTAGTTATAAGTACAAAAAAGTCGCAGGTTAATCTTTCAATTAGATCTCAGCAATTTTAGGCCAGCAGTTGAACAACTGGGAAAAATGATGAAAACATTTTCAGTAGAAGGGTCAGTCCTGTTTATAAGTTAAAACTTGATTTAGAGAGAGCCTGGGGTATAATTGATTTTCATTCTGTTATAAAGGATACTTAGCATTTTGCCCCAAGAGTTTTTTTTTTCTGTACAGATTTGTACCAATCATAAATAACTTTCTTATGGAATTCATTGGGAATGCTTTGAAGATTTTCATCTCTTGAGTGTAAAATGTCATTTAATAAAAATTTTTAAAATTTAGATATAATTCGCATATAACATTATATTATTTTCAGGTGTACAACATAATGATTTGATATTTATATATATTGTGAAGTGATCATAATAAGTCTGATTAACATCTGTCACCACACATAGTTACAATTTTTTCCCTGTGTTGAAAACTTTTAAGATCTACTCTCTTAGCAACTTTCAAATATGCAATACAGTGTTATTAGTTATAACTCCCATGCTGTATATCCCCATGGGTTATTTATTTTATAGCTGGGATTTTGTACTTTTTAACTTTAAAAATGTTATTTAATAAAGATTTGGTTTTGATCAACACACTGGTTAAGTACAGAGTATTACCCTAGTTCTTTGGGTTTTTTTTCAATCAGCCCTGTTATTGACTTAGAAATTAGGTTTAAAAGTCTCATTTTTCAGGGGAGAGGGGTGATTCTTTGGAAGATGTCAAAATGAGCTTAAATATATATATTGTTTAGTTATTAATTTTTAAAATTGTTTAACTATGAAGAATCTTCTAGGGTTTTACATTTTTCCTGTTATATGTGGTGATGAGAGAAAACTTGGTAATCAAAATTATGGCAACAATTACAGAAACACAATTAGAATGGCTGCCATTTACTTACTAATTTAATTCAATTATTAACTTTTTAAATGTATGGATGATAGCTGCTTGGTATGACTATAGAAAGACTATCATTTTTGTTTTTGATGATAAGCAACTTATGCAGCAATATAATAATATTTTTAGAAATATTACTGGTTCTTGGTACTGGAAAAGGAATTGCATTTTATGCAAACACTATCCTTGGCAAATTATCTCATCATGTAGAATTGTGCTTTATAAGTAAAATGCTCTGAATCTTTATTTGTTTAAAGAGAGAGAAGGAAGAAAGGAAAGATGGAAGGAAGGGAAGAAAGGAAGGATGGAAGGAAGGAAAGAAAGGAGGATGATATTACCTTCTTGAGCTCCAAATTAGATGATAATAATAACAATTGAAAAACACTTGCTGGATGTTGCCCATATGCCAGCTACGGTGCTAGGTGTCCAAGTGTTCTATATATACAGGACTGCAATTTCTGGTCTATGATTCTAAAATTCAAAAAGTTTGTTTTAAACTCAATTAACAGCAAGACCAGATGTGATCCGAACTTACTTTGTGGCAAAAACCATCCTGAAGGGACAGTTAATTTATAATCTTTATATCCTTATAATTTTTACTTATCCCACTTAAGGTAAATACTATAGGCTCTGCAGAAATATTGTGTTTGATTGCAGTGTTACATGACACATGCCATATGTACTATGTTGTCTCTCTAAATGAAAAATCATAGGTCTAAATTCTGAGGCACATCTGTCTATGAGAATTAGCAGTCATGTGCTAACAATTTAGTCTTCACCACCACCTTATAAAGTTGGCACTGTTACAATATCCATTTCACAGAGAAAGACATTGAAACAGAGATGTAAATAATGAAATATTTAACAATAATGGCTGTTTTAAAGTCTGCAATTATCTGGTTAGAAAATTCTTTGAAAAAAATTTTTAAAGTATCATCATGACATCTTCATGACACCTTTTAGATTCACCAGAGGAAAAGGGAGACTTACATGTAAGTACATGTTAAAACTTCTAGGATTTATTACAATACTACTGCTACTGTTTCTAGGAAGTTACAAATGGATTAGAATACAAATTTAGAAATCTGTTTCTTTTGGGTGATTCCTACCACCAAAGTATGATGGTTCTCTGTCATGTGGAACTCCATAATATACTCGTAGGGAAATAGCAAGGGAAGAGACAGCTCACACTAGGATCATTTCACTGACATCTGGCTTTATTTTGGCTACACATCCAGTAACTATTATGAGCCTTTAAATGTAGGTATTTATTGAGATTTAAGTTTAAATTGCAATGTAGCTATGTTTTTACATCAGTTTCAAACATCTTTCTGAGTTTAATGAATACCATATTTAATGGTTTTACCAAGTTTCTTTCAGAGTTTAAAGTTTGTGTTAAAATAAACATAACTCAGTGATTAATTTCCCATATACTTTTATGATTTGTTACATGATTTGTTGATCTTTGTACACTGATATTTTTCATAGATGATTGCAGTGCACTCATAACTGTATTGAAGAGAGATTATCAATACCAACCTAGGCTGTGCTATGCTCCTTGTCAAAGTTGCTGCCTTTAGCTAATTGTAAATGCAGTAGGATCCTGTCTTTGCCTTCAGAGGATAACCATGCAAAGGTTAATGCGGAGCATCTTACCAATTGCTGGAGCAGAGGGTAGTCTCAAATCACACTACTGCATAGAAAGAAGCCAATTGCCCAGTTGAAGGGCGATGCTGTCTATAATGCACATGGTTGCTGTTGTGATAAGCTTCCCAGGAATGTGTGGAGGAAGGAGGATATAGTTTAATTCAGATTGCTTTGGAAAGTTGTAATTTTCCCTTGGCTGTCATTGGTATTAACATGTTTTGATTTGTGAAAAAAATTATAAACAGAGATCTCAATTAAATTGAGTTGGGAGACACATCACTCTGTGATGATAGGTCTTTCTTCTCCCCAACAGGAAGAAGAAAAACACCTCTTCTTTCCTGGCAATGAACCAGTCAATGAAAAACCATGGACTCTTTGCTCACTACAGCCCTCCTGAATTCCTTTTCCTCCCTACAAAAGTGTTCTCTTTTTCTTGCCATGTGGAAACTTGCACATTGCTCACCATGGTTGCAGAACCCGAATTGCAGTACTTTGTTGATCCCAAATAAACCCATCTTTGCTAGAGTGTATTTGTTTCTGTGTATTTTTTTCAGGTCAAAAGGTTTAACCATTCTAGATCCATCTGAAAACTGTCAATGATTTGAGAAAATTTTCTGACCTTCTGCAATTTTTTGGCTCACACTTTGAGTGTAGACTCCTCTTTCCTTCCTGTCTGCCTACAATCACTTTGCCATCTTCACATTGTCATAATAGGTTCACATTCACATACCTGCAAGACATATGAATCTCTATCTTTCCCTTCTCTCCCTCAATTCTGTCTTCTGTGCATGTATGCACGCGGGTGCACACATGCAAGCGCGCACACACACACACACACACACTTAGCTTTTCTTCATAAGCATACAGGATTCTTCTCTTATTAAGTGCTATTATTTGATGCTTCTTATATTTTGCAGAGAAAAACTATTTTACCCTTTAAAAATATTCTATTTATTTATTTTTTTTTGCAAGAGTCCAAGATGATGAGGAACATGAGGCTAAAGGAAGCCGTCATCTCTCTATGTTAGTCAGTGGTGTTAAAATCTCACATGTGTTAAAACATATGAAGAAACCACATGTGAATGGCAAGCTGCTTATGTAGTGAAGGATTATTAATTTAGAATTTCTCGATGGATTAAGGATAGTCATTGAGATTTTTCAGTGAAGGAATGTATTCAGAATGGAGAAAATATTCTGCACCTGTTTCTTCGCTTTGCCTCTGGGGAAAAATGAGAACTATTGATTGTGACCTTAAAAGGAGGAATATAGCTTTTTCTTCCGTATAAGTTGTGTATAGTCAATTCAGACTCTCCCACTGAAGAAGAAAGAGGGTTAAACAGATAGTGTCTCAGAGAACCGTGGGTTCTATTCAAAGCCTCAAATTAAAGTCAATTTCAAGTTTATTTCTTCTTAAACTTGAGAGAATGGTCAATTCAAGATTGAACAGAGATTGAGACATTTAAAATGCAAACTTCTAGTGTTGTGTGAATAAATTGGGATGGGAGATTAAATATAAGATAGTTACCAGATTTGCTCCAGACCCATGGTTTCTGAACTATGTGCTGAGGCATTCCAGGATACTGCATCAAACTCAGGAATTCCATGGGATAATTTAAATTTTCAAGGGAAACACAACAATACTCCATAACACTTGATCACCTTATGACACTTGAGGTAGTTCACAGTTTTGACATTGGATCATGCTGTCTTCCTCTTACTGATGTCATATCTTTATGAAACTGCATTTTTAATGATTTCTGATTTGTTAACAATGGAATTATTAGGCAGTTCTTTTGGTCTGGGGGGGGGTTGCCACGAAAAAGTTACTGAAACACCAAGGATGCCATGAACAGAGAAAGTTTGGGAACTTTGCTCTCATTCTCTCTCTGTGTATGTATATAAGTATGTATGAATATACATATATACACACATATATAATGCAAATACATTAGGTTAATAGTAGTTAATATTTATTCTTAAACACATTTTATAGAACATTACTAATAATTTGGGGTATTAGATTATATTCTCCTTGAATCCATAAATCATGCTTATAGGAAGTCATTCTACTTAGATTATAAGAACTTAGACTAACTGTTACCATTCATTTAGTGCAGTTAACCAAAGTACACATCTAGTTCTTTGGACGGAATATATAGAGCCTTCCTGACTAACATGGCTCTGAAGTGAGACCATGTCTGCATTCCTTTGATTTTCTCATTCAGTTCTTGAGATTAAAAGAAGCTTAAGCTTGTCCAGTTGAGTAGAATGCTTTCCATTTTAAAGGAGTCACATTTAGAGACTGCTCTACCACCAGATCTCATGTTTTGACTCCCCTTAGGATGTAGATAAGTGTTAGGTTAGTGAGTGAGATACTAGAACCAAAGATGAACAGAGAGCCTGAAAGTGATAAATATGTGTCATAAGATTGCATTTATTCAGGGTATCAGTTTGGTAATTAGTTTCCAAAATTCCTGAGTCCTATGGCTGGTGAGTAAGTGGACAATTTCACATGCTGTAATCTAATTAAAGTATCTTGTTTGTCCCAAATATATCAATTCCTTTGATATATAACTTCTCTCTAAAAAGGAAAATTTGTACCCTAAATTCTAGTTCTTGATGGCCTTTGTTATGGTAGACCTGTCAAAATTATAATAGTAACTTCAGTCTCTGGATCAGAAAGATGTTTGAAACTTGATTTATACCTACAAGTTTCCCATAACCCTCAGTGAGAATCATCTCTAAATACTTGTTAGCTCCCCCTCTGTCTACATGGCCCATTACACTACTCTCGGCACCCCCTTTGTCTACTCAGTTTTGGCTCTCACATGTGATCTGAGCACTGCTGAAAAGCTGCAGCATTTGCTCCATGATGCCTGTTAAAATCTGATAGGGGCAAGGGAAGAAGCTTCTGAAACTTCAAGATGGACTCCTCCCCACAAGCCTGTCCTTGTCTTGACACTGCTAGCATCTGTCTCTTGTAGTCATTACTTGACTCTCTAGGATTCTCTACTAAGACACTGGACAAACATATAGGTCTTCTTCACTCTACACTTGAGGCACCTTCCTCTGTGATCTTAAGACATATATATGATTTTAAGTGGCAAATAGGGATAGATGTTACTTATGCAAGTAATTTAGAGCAGTGGTTTTCTAATATTTCAAAGTAGAATCTTTTTTAAATGAAATTTTGCATAGCTCAAATATATAAAGTAGAATAAAGCAGAATTGGCTGTTTTAAGTCAGAGTATGACCAATCATGCTCATTTTCTTCTCCAAAAATATTCTCTCTCCTTCTCCGTGTAAGTAACATAGGCCTTAAGGGAACACATTTTGGAAAGAATGAATTAAGACGTTATTGGTAAATTTAGAAAGAGAACTCATCTGATTTTAAGGAAAATTTCTATTTATTAAATATATACACCATCCCACTCTTAGAAGCTTACATGACAATTGAGAATTTGGCATAGAGCAGGAGTTGGCAAGTGACACCTGTGGGCCAAATCTGGCCCATCACCTGATTTTATAAATAAAATTTTATTGGAACATACACATTTGTTTCTGTGTCATCTATGGATGATCTCACACTACATGGCAGAGTTCAGAAGAGACTGGATATCATACAGAGCCCAAAATATTTATTACTGGGCTATTTAAATTAAAAAAATTTGCCAGAAAAGTATTCCTTGAGGGTCATACGCTTAGCACTCTATAAGTAAACAGTATATGTTAACCTACTACTTATAAATTAAAAATAAGTAATTAAAGATACTCAAGCAACTGTTATGGTTTAAATCCAGTTTTCACTATTTGCACTTTATAATATACTGGCATTTAAAGTTGACATTAAACTTTGTTTTTATTTTATTACCTTTTTGTTCTGATAGAAACTTGTCTCTACATTTCCAGTTTATATCTCCAAAAAGCTGAAATTTTTCCACTGACATTCTCAATTTATAAAGGGTTTTGTATTAATATGATATGAAATTTACTCTGTAACAAGGAAGGAAATTCTCTCTTCCCCAATCCAGTATTTGAATAACTCCAGATCAATGTGTATATGCAGTGTTCTTGCTTTTATCTAATATGAAGAATGCTGATGTCCTCTGAAAGTCTTTCTAAGTTGGCCCAAGATGAAATAAACTCTCCTAAAGTACAATAAATGGTACCCTACAATGCTATTGATACAATACATGCCATCAACAATGTTTTTCCATTTTTAATAATACATAATAACAGAGAGAAAGAGGTTAATAGAAGAATCAGCTTTTACTACTGAGAAAGATCTGAAAGAGATTTTACTTCATCTATTTCACTTTTAAAGGAATGTTCCCTCTAGACCCTATTCTTTAAAAAATGTCAGTAATAGATAATATAAGAAAAGGTGAAATCATTTGCTGACTTTCTTCAAAGAAAAATGATTTATTAAAGCTTATTTAGTTGATTTAGCAAACTATTTCAAATTGACTAAAGGCTTGAACAAATATTTGATTTTTTTTGGATCAATGATGCTTTCTATTCTGTGAACTTCAGCATGTAAAAGCTGTCAAGTCACAAAATAGTATAAAAATTTGTATTAACTGGTTTTTAATATTGTATGGCCTAGAAGAATCTATAGTGGACAATAAAAATTTAGCAGGGAAGAAAATAAAATAATATCAAAGGAGAAATGAACAGATTATACAGTGGGTAGGTATGACTGGAGGAAATTCAAGCATTATGTTGCCGTTGGTCAGTCACTTATGCTTGCTGGATAAAGAACTCTATATAGTACTCTCTGTTAAGCTACCTTAGGACAATACTATGAGACCTGTGTGTGTGTGTGTGTGTGTGCGCGCATGTGCGTGTGTGTGTAGGTGTGAATTAAGACATGTAATATATGATGGTCACAAGTTTGACATGCTCAGTGAGTGTAGCCACAGTTGTGTGATTGATTTCAGACTATTTGGAGGTTTCCTATGTACATATAATCTAGAAAGTGGAAGAGTGACATTATTACAGTAATCATCTGGATATGTTCTAGTATATGATCCCTTGTGTTAATAAGATTTTTTCAATTGCAACTGATGGAAATCCAGCCCCAAATGGGGAGTTATGGTGGCATGCAGAAAGCACAGATTATATCTCCAACTTCTATACTTGAACTATTGTTCAAAATAAATGTTTGTGTCACTCCTAGTGATGTGACTATGACATATCAATTTGTCTTGATACTACCATTGAGGATAGCTATTTAAGTGATCTTTAAAGCAAGTGAAAGACAGTTCCTGCACATAAAAGTCATTGGTCAATTCTAAAAACAAGTCTCTAGGTTATTCACATTCTTCTCTAGTGAATTGGAAATGTCAAGGAGAGAAATAGAAGTCAGCTCCTACATGGAATCTAAAAACTCCTGTGTTTTGGACTGCAATATTTAAATTTCAGGGTGTCCTGTATGTAACATTAGTAAATACAGACTTTTTATGAAGGTTGAAGAAATCACTAAACTTGATCTTTTCCTTTCTCTATACTTTCCAAACTACTAAATGGTTAGAGTATAATTTTGTTGGAAGATATTTTATTAGAGATGTGACATACTAGAAATTCTTATGTAAATATCATAGCATTGAATTATTTGCTTCTTGAGCCTGTGAACCAGAATTAACCTGCAATGACCCAAAAGAAGTATTCCAAGATCTTTTATATAGTGTATACTCATATTTAAATGAATAGGGTAGAGAACAAGTTCCAAAGATGAACCTGGAAACGCCGTGAAGTAGAAAATAATCTCAGTTTCCTGCCTTTTGGCATCTCTCTTCTCCCTCAATTGTGTTCCTCATTTGAACCTCCTCACTGTTGTGTCTTTCAATCAGTTTTCTGTCAATGAGAGCATTTAGGAAATAGAGCTTACCTCCCAGGTTATATGAGCTTAAACTATGAACTCTAGAACACCTAAGTTACTTCAAGATGCAAAGACAATGATAGTGGGAGTTGATATATTTCACCACAATTCTCTCCTCCTTTTCCTTAAATCTCCACTAGAATGAAGTCCTTCAGAAAACATAGGAATTTTTCAAACTTTTAGTTACAGAATAAGAGAAGAAGTTGGCACAGACACAGAAAGGGCAAAATATCCACCCTAAGACTTTGTTTTAGCACATACTATGTCTTTTAAATTTTCTGTCTAAATCTGACCTGTATAACACAAAAGAAAGAATTGAGAAGATTGATGCTAAATTAATGTCAATTCAGGGTATAAATTAGCCCACCTTTGAGATTCACACCATTTAATAAATCACTAAACATTAAAAAAAATTCATTGTTCAAAATTGAGTATGAAAATGTATTGTTGTCTTTCAGAATAAAATATTTTTGTAAATTTAAATTTTTGAAAATAGAATACATTGTATTTAATTTATTCAGGATAGATTTGCTTAAAATTTTTTTTCTTCTTTTTAGCCATGGTTTTAGAAACACAAATTCTGACCTGATAATAAAATTATAGAATAGAAATGTTTGGGAATGGCCTCAAAAAGTAACTTAGTCTATTCCACATCAGGCAAGACTACATCCAAATCATTTCAGACAGGTGAAAATCTACCCTGCTTTTAAATTCCATTTTCTCTGCAGTGTGTTAAATGGTAGCTCTTGAAAGGAGGTGTCCATGTCATAATCCCCAGAACCTGTGAATGTGACCTAATTTGGAAATAGGATCTTTACAGATGTAATCAAGTTAAGAAGAGGTCATACTGAATTGGGGTAGACCCTTATAAGAGGAGAGGAATTTGGACACAGACTCAGTGGGGAATTCCATGTGAAGACAGAGATACCCAGGGGGTTACACCATGTGAAGATGGAGGCAGAGACTGGAGTGATGCATCTCTAAGCCAAGGACCACCAAGGACTGCTGTTACCGACCAAAAGCTGGGAGGTGGGCATAGGATGGATTCTTCTCCAGAGCCTTTGGAGAGGGCACTGCCCTGTCAGCACCTTGACTTTTAACTCCTGGCCTCCAGAATAGTGAGAGAATAAATCTCTCTATTCTTAAACCACCTAGTTTGTGACATTTTTTTTTTATGGTAGCCACAGGAAACTAGCATTTTCCTGCTAGTTAGCATAATCCTAATTGAGAGGAAACCTCTCAATTACCCATTTAGAAAAGCTTTTATTATTTCACAGTATTGCCTAAGATTAGCCCTGGATTAGTGTCAATTTTACATGTCCCAACATGCAAAAACAGAAAGGATAGATAAGGAAAGTAAGATTGGGTGTAGAAGAAGCATGGTAAAATGAAGAAAAGACCTTTTAAGGACACATTAAATGTCTTCAAACAAACTAGTGGAACTCTATTAGTGTAATGACTCTCCTTTTTGTTCTAAGAACAAAGGGGAATTAGAAAAGAGAAAATTGGTTTTAGCTCTCTTCTTTAAACCACAACATTTTTTTTCTGAATTTGCTTTCTGTTTTCTAAAAACTAAGCTTGCTCTTTCTTCATTCTTGTACTCAAAACTAATCACAATCCTGCACTTTACATTTCTATAAAAAATATTACTTACCTAAAAATGTTATTCAAGTCCCCCCAATTTTCAAACTGTAGTATAAATAAGAATCACTGGTGTATTATTACAAAATGTAGATTGTTTGAACCCTACCCTTAGGAATCTTATTTATTGGCTCTGATGCAAGGTTCAGTATTCTTTTATCAACTCCCTTATAATTCTAATGCTTGAGGTTTGTGAGCCACACTTTGGGAAACATGCTCTTATCCATCTTGGCTCATCAGATGGTGGTGAGCTCTAGTGAAAAACCAAAGTATCCAGGCTTTATGTCTCAATTATAATTCAAATTTCATTTTTCTTCAAACTAATTTCTATGGAATTAAACCTAATTTTTTTCTGTGACTCTGAGAATGAATGTTTATTTCTAAAATTTTCAAGGCTCTTCAGCACTTTGTTCTATTTGCTTGACAGTTTTATTCATTTTCCTTGTTAGAGATTTGGGGGGAGTGAGTAGGGGTTGAACCTCCCCCTCCCTAGCTCTCCCCGTGATCTGCATGGATCACCTCCCCTCCTCTTTCCTGCATCTCCCAGTGCTGGGGCATATGATCTCATTCTTCCAGATCAGAATTTGGCATGTGAAAATCACAAATAATTAACCAAATAAATAATGGGCATCTTTACTATTATTAGCTCAATGTACAGAAATCAGAAGGTAAGTGATTGTATCTAGAGTTTTATTTACTGTTTCATTCTCAGTGTTCTAGGAACTCTATGGATACCTCTGGCAAAGAGCAGGTTTATAGATTCACTAGTACTTACAGTTTCTTGACTCTTATTGGGAATTTTGAACTCCATTTTGATTTCTGATTTTTAAATGAAGATGAATTTTTTATTTAGATGCACTAGGAGATATTGTTTCAGCTGGCTAACATCTGACTGCTTTCTCAGCACATGCTGAAGCTGGCATTTCTAGCATTTGGGTAGTCTGTTCCAGGAACACAAAGTGCTTGTAATTTACCATTTTAATTTTCTCCAACTCTTGAGAAAAATCAGTGCTTCAAAAGTGTAAACTTAAAGGAAAATATGAATTAAAGTTCAAAATGTTGATATTTTGATAGAGTTCAAAATGTTGATATTTTTTATTGTTATCTCCTGGGTTCATCCTAAAATGATTCTTTTTCAGAAGATCATAAAGACCAAATTAGATTATTTTTACTTCTTTTTATATAGACTACAGCTAGTCACTTGTGATTCTGAAATTTCCACTTTATGGGAGTGTCTTGGAATCATAGAATGCATCACTTGATCTTGAAGGGACCTTGGAGATTATAGATTTATGCCTCTTATGCAGTGCAGAAGCATCCTCTGCTAAATCTTTGGCAAAGGTCACTCAGGATCTTTACGCTCAATGGGCACTAGACATAGGATGCTCTCCCTGGGGAAAAACTAGCCCTTCCATATATTTAACTTGAAAGTACATTATTGAAACCAGTTATAGGGTCTTCCCTGGTGGCACAGTGATTGGGAGTCTGCCTGCCGATGCAGGGGACATGGGTTCATGCCCCGGTCTGGGAATGCCATGGAGCGTCTGGGCCCATGAGCCCTGGCCGCTAAGCCTGCGTGTCCGGAGCCTGTGCTCTGCAACGGGAGAGGCCACACAGTGAGGCGCCCGCATACCACACACAAAAAAAAACCAAAACAACAAACAAACAAAAAAATACCCATTTATAATATGGAAAATAGATGCAATTAATCATTCATTTATTCATTAATTCACTCTTCCACTTGATTTAAAAGAGATTTAGTATTATGGTGGAAGTGGGATAAAGGTGGTTGGTTTTGAGTCAGATCTGATTCTTTCACAAATTTATTATAGTGAAAAATTAATTAAATTTCTAAGCTTAATTTTCTTTATCAGCTAATGGGAATTTAATAATGGTACCTACTTCATTGAGTTGTTGTGAGGACTGAATTTGTGTTGGGAAATCAATAAATAATTCATGTTAATCACTAGTATGAGTTACTAGTTTTTAATCACTTATTGTAGCAGGAAGAGAAAATGTCAGACATTAACAATATACGGGGTGCACTTCCCAGCCCTAGGCATCCATTAACCAACATTCTGTCCCTATGGATTTGTCTATTATAGACTTTTCATATAAATGGAATCATACAATAAAAAAAAGAAAACAATATACAGGGATAGTAGCAAGATTCACTGGTTTATTTGACTGGGGTGCTCTGTTAAAGTTCCCTTTGTTTATGTAAAGGAAATCTGAGAGGCTAGTCCACCTTTTCTAAGAAAGCAGGTTTGAGGGCTTCCCTCGTGGTGCAGTGGTTGAGAGTCTGCCTGCCGATGCAGGGGACACGGGTTCGTGCCCCGGTCCAGGAAGATCCCACATGCCGCAGAGTGGCTAGGCCTGTGAGCCATGGCCATTGGGCCTGAGCATCCAGAGCCTGTGCTCCGCAATGGGAGAGGCCACAACAGTGAAAGGCCCATGTAACGCAAAAAAAGAAAGCAGATTTGAGATCCTAAGAATGGGTGAGGGTCATGGCTTATCTGACAGCTAGAGGTAGTGGAGGGAGACCTAACCCAGAAATTTGGTGCAAGAGGGAAACAGCAGAAAACAAGCTCAGGAATTGTTCCCTCTTCCCAGGCATCAATATCTATGGAATTTGTAAAAAATATTTTCAGCGGTTAATCACATTTATGATACAATGAGGGAAGAAAAGATGATCCCAGCAAAATGGAGAACATGAGAATATTAAAACTTATTATTATACATAAGGAAAAATATAACAAAAATCAGACATAATTTATTCAACAAGTATTTATTGAGCTCCAATTCTATTGTAGTTTCTGGAGATAATTCAGAAAAGAAAGACTAAAAAAGAAAGAAAATTCCTTCTTCATATTCAATATTTACATTCTAGTGAGCAGATATGGAAATGATAAATACATCATAGTCAGGCAGTAAGTGCAATGTCAGGGATAGAGAGTGATGGAGGACAAGACTCTTTGGAAAGGTGAGCAGAAATCTGAAAGTTGTAGGAGAGAGCTATGAGAAGATTAAGGGAGAGTGCATTTCAGGCAGATGGAAGAGTAAGCACACAAGTCCTGAGCTAAGATTATGCCAGTGTGGCTGAGTGGAGTAGGATGCTGGGACTGTGGAGAAAATGAGCTCAAAGAGGCAGACTAAGGCAGCAGAGAAAGAAAAGGAAAAATAAGGGTAGGAACAGAAATCGAAGTGTGGAATGGTATTGTACATAATTAAGGTAACATTCAAATAAGGGGGAAACAGCCCTCCAAGGGCTAAAAACAGCCCTTGCACCAAATATATTAAACCCACACAAGCTACACAGGGAAGGCCCCACATATAAATAGCTCTCCAAGACCACAGTAGATAATTGTTTCTCCTAAACTCACAGAGTAAGAGAAATATAAGTAAAATGAGGAAGCAGAGAAACCACTCCCAGTTAAAAGACCAAGAACATTCCACTGAAAGAACAAACAATGAAGCAGAACTCTTCAGTCTAATAGACATCAATTTCAAAAAGGAGATAATAAAAATACTGAAAGAAATAAGAAAGGCTATTGACAGAAATGCAGAGTTCTGTAAAAGGGGACTAGAAACTATAAAGAGGAACCAAGAAAAATTAGAAAACTCATTTGCAGAGATGAAAGCTGAGCTAAAGGCAATGAATAGCAGGATGAATAATGCAGAAGAACAAATAAGTGACCTGGAAGATAAAATAATGGAAATCACCCAATCAGGACAGAAGACAGAAAGCCAAATGAAAAAAAAAAAAAAAGCAATATAAAAGACCTATAAAGCATGCCAAACTACACATAATAGGGATTCTAGAAGGGGAAGAAAGAGAAAAGGGGATCAAAAATATATTTGAAGAAATTATGGCTGAAATCTTCCCAACCCTAAAGCAGAAAACGTATATCCAGGTACTGGAAGCACAGAGAGTCCCAAACAAGATAAACCCAAACAGACACGTACCAAGACATATTATAATAAAAATGGCAAAAGTTGATAAAGAGAGGATTCTAAAGGCAGCAAGAGAAAAACTAAGAGTCAGTTATAAGGGAACCCAAATAAGGCTATCAGCTGATTTCTCTACAGAAATGTTGCAGGCCAGAAAGGAGTGGCAAGATATATTCAAAGTACTGAAAGGGAAAAATCTGCAACTTAGGATACTCTACCCAGCAAGATTATCATTTAGAATAGAAAGAGAGATAAAGAATTTCTTAGGCAAGCAAAAACTAAAAGAATAAAGCAATACTAAACTTATCCTAAAGGAAATATTGAAAAGTTTTCTCTAAATAGAAAATAAGTAAAAATCTATAGGAAAGAGAAAGTCACAATTGGAAAATAAATCACTTAAATTTTCCATGAAAGTGGTGATAACCACAATGAACAGCAAAAGGATAAACATCAAGATTAAAAGAGGACATCAAAATTATAAAATGTGGGGGAGGAGAGTAATAAAATGTAGGTTTTTTTTTCCCCTAGAATGTGTTTGAGCTTATACAACTACTAATCTAAGGCAAGTAGATAAAGGAAGGGGTTAGCATAATTGAAAAACAGGGTAACCACAAATTTAAAGCATACAATAGATTTAAAAAGACCAAAAAGGAAAGAACATAAGTATAATACAAAAGAAAATCATCAAGCCACAAAAGGAAAAACAAAAAAGAAAAAGAAAGAGACAAAGAAGAACTATAAAACCAACAGAGAAACAAGGTTTAAAATGGCAAGAAATACATATCTATCAATAATTACTTTAAATGTCAATGGACTAAATGATCCCATCAAAAGACACAAAGTGGCAGACTGGGTAAAAAAAAAAAAGCCTAAGATATGCTGTCTACAAGAGATCCACTTTAGGTAAAAGAACATACATAGATTGAAAGTGAGGGGATGGAAAAAGATATTTAATGCAGACGGAAATGACAAGAAATGGGGGTTGCAGTACTCATATCAGACAAAATAGACTTTAAAGCAAAGACCATAAAGAAAGATAAAGAAGGGCACTATATGATGGTAAAAGGATCAATACAAGAAGAGAATTTTACACTTGTCAACATATATGTACTTAACATAGGAGGATCCAAATACATAAAACAAATACTAACAGACATAAAGGGAGAAACTGACAGGAATGCAATAATAGGAGACTTTAACTCCTCACTCACATCAATGGACAGATCTTCCAGACAGAGAATCAATAAGGCAACAGAGATACTAAGTGATACAATAGGAGAATTAAACTTGATATTTTCAGGACATTACATTAAAAAAACCAGAATACACAAAAGCAGTTATTAGAGGGAAGTTCATAGCAATACATGCCTTCCTTAAAAACAAGAAAAATCTCAAATAAACCACCTAACTTACCAATTAAAAGAATTAGAAAAAGAAGAAGAAACAAAACTTAAAGTCAGCAAAAGGAAGGAAATTATAAAGATCAGAGAGGAAATAAATAAAATAGAGATTAAAAAAATAGAAAACTTCAATAAAACCAAGAGCTGTTTCTCTGAAAGGATAAACAAGATAGACAAACCTCTAGCCAGGCTCACCAAGAAGAAAACAGAGAACACAAATAAACAAAACAGGAAATGAAAAAGGAGACATAACAGCTGATACCACAGAAATACGAAAAACCATAAGGGAATACTATGAACAATTATATGCCAACAAATTCGACAGCCTAGAAGAAATGGACAAGTTTCTAGAAATATACATCCCACCAAAACTGAATCAAAAAGAAATAGATAGTTTGAACAGACCAATCACTAGAACTGAAATAGAATCTGTAATTTAAAAAACTCCCTATGACCAGACAGCTTCACAGGCGAATTCTACAAAACATACAAAGAAGAACTTATAATGATCCTTTCAAACTCCTCCAAAAATTGAAGAGGAGGGAACACTCCCAAGGACATTCTATGAAACCACCATCACCCTGATACTAAAACCAGATACCAAAGACACCACCAAAAAAGAAAATTACAGGCCAATATTTTTGATGAACATAGATGTAAATATTCTCAACAAACTGAATCCAACAACACATAAAAAGGATCATGCACCATGATCATACACCATGACCAAGTGGGATTCATCCCAAGTTCACAAGAAAGTTTCATCATATGCAAATCAATCAATGTGATACACCACAAAAACAAAAGAAAAGACAAAAAACACATGGTCTTCTCAATAGATGCAGAAAAAGCATTTGACAAAATTCTACATCCATCCATGATAAAAACTCTCACCAAAGTGGGTACAGAGGGAACGTATCTCAAAATAGTAAAAGTATTTATGACAAACCCACAACATTTTCCACAGAACTAAAACAAATAATCCTAAAATTCATATGGAACCATAAAACACCCAGGACTGCCAAAGCAATTCTCAAGAAAAGGAACAAAGTAGGAAGCATAACCATCCCAGACTTCAGACAATATTACAAAGCTACAGTAATCAAAAACTCATGGTATTGGCACAAAAACAGACATATGCATCCATGGAACAGAATAGAGAGCCCAGAAAGAAACCCACACACCTATGGTCAATTAATCTTCAACAAAGGAGGCAAGAATATACAATGGGAAAATGTCTCTTCAGCAAATGGTATTGGGAAAGTTGGACAGCTGCATGTTAATCAATGAATATGGAACACACCCTCTTGCTATACACAAAAATAAACTCAAAATGGCTTAAATACTTAAACATGAGACATGACACCATAAAACTCCTAGAAGAGAACATAAGCTAAACATTCTCTGACATAAATCATACCAATGTTTTCTTAGATCAGTCTCCCAAGGTAGTAGAGATAAAAATGAAAATAAACAAATGCGAGCTAATCAAACTTACAAGCTTTTGCACACAAAGGAAACCATAAACAAAATGAAAAGATAACCTACAGAATGGGAGAAAATATTTGCAAATGACAAGGGCTTAAGTTCCAAAATACAGAAACAGCTCATACAACTCAACAACAAAAAAGCTAACAACCCAATCGAAAAATGGGCAGAAGACCTAAAGAGAGATTTCTCCAAAGAAGAAATACAGATGGTCAGTGGGCACATGAAAAGATGCTCAACATTGCTAACTATTAGAGAAATGCAGATCAAAACTACAGTGAATTACTACCTGATGCCAGTCAGAATGGCCATTATTAAAAAGTCTACAAATAAGAAATGCTGGAGAGGTTGTGGAGAAAGAGAACCCTCCTACACTGTTGCTGGGAATGTAAATTGGTATAGCCAGTGTGGAAAACAGTATGGATGTTCCTCAGAAAACTAAAAATAGAATTACCATATGATCCCACTCCTGTGCATATATCATGACTAAGCTATAATTCAAAAAGATACATTTACTCCTATGTTCATATCAACACTATTCACAATAACCAAGACATGGAAACAACCTAAATGCCCATTGACAGATGAATGGATCAAAAGACCTGGTACATATATACAATGGAATACTACTCAGCCATAAAAAAATGAAATAATGCCATTTGCAGCAACATGGATGCAACTAGAGATTATCATACTAAGTGAAGTCAGAAAAGAAAGACAAATACCATATGATATCAATTATATGTGGAATCTAAAAGATGACACAAATGGACCTATCTATGAGACAATATCAGGGACGCAGAGAATAGACTGGTGGTTGCCAAGGCGGTGGGGAGTCGGAGAGGGTTGGATTGGGAGTTTGGGATTAGCAGATGCAGACTGGTATATATAGAATGGATAAACAACAAAGTCCTACTGTACAGCACAGGGAACTATATTAAGTATCCTGTGATAAACCATAATGGAAAAGAATATGAAAAAGGATGTGTGTGTATATATATATATATATATATTTGTATAACTGAGTCACTTTGCTGTATAACAGTAATTAACACATTGTAATTCAACTATAATTTAATAAAAAATAAATTCCCACAAGAAAAAAATTTTATATTGATTATATGTTGAAACAGTAATATTTTGGATATATTTAGCTAAATAAAATATATTATGAAAATTAATTTCACCTTTCATTTTTACTTTTTTAATGTGGGTAGTAGAAAATTTTAAAGTGCATGTTTGATTCATGTTTGTGGCTCACATTGTATTTCAATTAGACAGAACTGTTCTACAGTAGCTCGTTAACATCCCAGTAGGAGTTATCTAATCGATAGGTGTTTAATGAAAAGAAAGTGGTGATTAGTAGAGTACTTACCCTACTGTGTCAAGAGTCCCTAAGCAGGCAATGATTTCTTCCTGAATAGTTGACACACTTGCACAACTGAGTCACTTTGCTGTACAGCAGTAAGTAACACAACACTGTAATTCAACTATACTTCCAAAGAAAAGAAAAAATAAAGCTAGGCCATTTACTCAAAAAGCCTGGCAATGAAAGGAAGAGAGAAAGAGCACTATATTTAGAGGATCATGAAAAGGAACTACAGTACAGAGCTATTGGAGATGGATAAATTCAGAGCAATGTCTTTTGGAAATTGGAGAAGAGTAAAATCCAGGATTCTGTGCTGTGAATGAATGGGTGGGTAGGTTATAGGATTTTAAATAAGATTAATTTTGTTAATAGGATCTGGGTTTTCTAGATGTATTCATCCTTGTCAATAGTTGACAAATACTAATCTTGGAGCACAAATTCCTTTGAGTTTAATTTCAGGAACTCGGGTTGGTAGGAATGTAGTTTGTTGATAATTAGCTATATTCTCACAAATACAAATCAGAGTGCAAATAATTTTATAAAACCAAACGAAAAGATGAGATTGATGAGAGGACTGGAGTGATATAGAGAAGATAAAGCAGATTTCAGGCTACACAAGCCTCTAAGACTTTCTGAGATCCAACTTCATTTATTTCTTTACTCAACAAATATTTGTTAATCACCTATTATGTGATGGTCACTGTGCTGGTTCTGAGGATAGTGGGAAGAAGCAGAGAAATATGGCCCTGCTATCATGAAGCTTTAGTCTAAAGCAGAAAGAAGGTATTAAACAAATGGTTACATAATTAACACTAAACATGTTAGCATTCTAATGCAATGAAGAAGTAGAGCATAAAGAGAGTAGCCATTATGTTCAGTTTCATAACTTTTTTTTTTTTTCTTTTTTGCGGTACGTGGGCCTCTCACTGTTGTGCCTTCTCCCAGTGTGGAGCACAGGCTCCGGACGCGCAGGCTCAGCAGCCACGGCTCACAGGCCCAGCCACTCCGCGGCATGTGGGATCTTCCTGGACAAGGGCACGAACCCGTGTCCCCTGCATCGGCAGGCGGACTCTCAACCACTGCGCCACCAGGGAAGCCCCAGTTTCATAACTTTTTCTACATAATTATGAGAGCGATCTCCTGAGTACATTGTCTGTTACTCTAAGTTTTCTCTGGAAGGAAGATATCACCCAATCAGTGTCTTAAGGTTAAGGTAGCTGTATTATTTATTATCCAAACCAGCTCCCTGGTGTTAATAATTATTCTGGGATAATGACCATACAACAGGACCAACGATTACTGTCTTTAAAGGGTGGGAGGGAGAGGAGTCAAAGTCAAAAAAAAGTTATGAGAAGGACAATGGTAAATTTGTCAAGCAAGTGAGCAGTGTTTTTCTTGTGATGAATCAGGGGGAAAAGAAAAGAATTGTTTAGAGAAGTCCAATGGGATGTAGTCAAGCATGAACCTAAAACAAAGGAAAAATTGATCTGAGTAAATACCAAGGAAAAATTTCTAACAACCAAGACTGATTATAAAAGATATTCCCAGGGGAAGGTATTTTAGCCAATGTGAACTGAGATATCGAAAATTAAAATGGAGACTATGTATGTATGTAATTATATATATATATATATATATATATATATATATATATATATATACTGTAAGAAATATGCCTTCACAATGAAAAGCTAATTAAACTGAGAAAACGTTTCTACCTCTAATTCTTAATATCCTTGAATTTTCTGAAGTTTCTTTATTTTTTTTTAAGGCAAAGGGCACATCTTAGAGATTGTGTTCACTAATCTCACTTGAGATACTGAAAATATTGAGACCAATCATTGGCACAGCTCAGATCATATCCTAGTTATAATCTGTTCACTTTGTTTCTGCGTAAAACGTAGAACCTATGGCTAAAAGGCTGAAGAGTTCATTCTTAAGAGATTAATTTACAAAAGACATACTTTAAATGAATGCCTTCATTGAGCACCACAGAAAGACCATCTGAGATATCTGAGGTGGAAGTGCAAATTTAAAAAAAAACAAAGAAAACTGGTTTTGTTTGGAATGGGAAGGAGAACGAGGCAGAATTCTAGCCTCTATAAATATTACACAATCCTTTTAATTTGAAAAGAATCAAAATTCATTTGGCCTAAAATATTTGGATGCTTGTCTCAGTTACTCTGTTAGTATAAAATTGGTCTCCTCTGCATAGCAAGAAGAATTGGAAGCCAAATTAAATGGTGCTGGTGACTCAGCATAAGGTGTCCTCTCTACCTTGGGGAGAAGGAGATGGAGAGTAGAGGACACTGAAACCAGGAACTCTGACTTAAAATGGAACATCTGATCCTTAAAGATCCCCTGGTACTTGCTGTCAGAGATGTCAGCTGGATTTCAGTTCAGATAATTACATTTTGCTTGTCTAATGTCCCTAGCAGCTTCAAGTGGGATCTTCATTTTCCATCAGAAATTACTCTGCATGTGATGCTGTGTTTAATTAAACAGCTTCCATGTGGTAGTCCACAGGTGGTGTTGTTTCTGTGGTCAGTGAAGTGATCTCTCTACATGCCCATGCCAGTCACATTACCCAGGCTTGAATTGTCTTCAGGGAAGTTTCTAATCTAAGATCCTCAGTAAAGAAAATAAATCTATCTTTAAGAAAGAAAGGTGACTTTAGAAATGTAATAAAACATAGAGGGTTTTGTTGGGTTTTGTCTTTGTTTTAGCATACTGAATTTCAAGGTGCCTCCTCAGTATGTATTCCAGTGAGCCGATTTAGTCTGGGCTGTCTGTGCTTGCTCATTTTACAAGAGCCTTGGGATCAGTATCAGTCTTGGTAGGAAACGTGAATGATGGGAAGGTCTAAGGCAATTCATTGATGTTCATTCCAAGGATCTGTGAGAACCAGGATGATTAAATGGTCAGGGAATCCTCAGACTCATTTTCCTCATTTTCCTCAAAATATTCTCAATTGAACAATTTAATCAGATGGAACTCAGGTGAAGAATCCATATGTAAACTACCCAAAGTAAAAATTACTGTACTGAACTCAAGGCCAATATCTCATCTCAGAACTTTTATTGTTCTTAAATAGATTCAATTAAGAATTTTATCTATAGGTATAATTCTACCTCAGAAAAATTTCCAATTTTTTTAAAAATAAAAATCACTTTCATATTTTTAATCTAACATAAACAGAATGAGTCCTTTGAAGTAATATATTCTGAGCAACGCAATATGTTTTATATATGTTAAAATGCCAACTTTTGTAAATTGAAGTTACAGAGAGGACATTGTGATTGTCAAAAAGGAAGAATATTAAGATTTTGTAATTTTACCTATTTAAAAAACATCATAAGGGATATATATGAGAGAAGATGGAGAAAAATCTGGTAAATTTTGGAGCTAATTTCTGTACTGGTCCACTTAGGTACACTATCTTTTAATGATTTTAATGGTAGTACTATAGAGAATATTGAAATAAAAAGTCTTTCATCGCTGGTTATTTATTTGTGTGGTCCTCATTTGTTGTAATAATAACAATATTGACAATTACAGTAATTCTTATAATTTCATATTATTGGTAATTTCAAAATATCAAATGGTTACAAAATGGTATCATTGAATTGGTCAGTAAATGAGTCTTTTTTTACCCAGGAGAAACAGTGCCTTTTTTGGTTTGCTGGAAACTGATAAAGGAAAGAGAAAGAGCAGCATTTCTGGGGTTTTCTGTGATTTCATTTTTTTAAAAGAGAAGAGTAATGCAAGTATTCACTTACATGCTAAACTATGAAACGTACTCCATTATGAAGTTTTAGAGAGAAAAAAAAAAAAGAAACATGCCTAGTCACTCTGTTTTGCACAATGAAGGAAAAACCCAGAAAACAGCAGCAACTCCTTATCAACTCTCCCTCATCCTCACCACTGAGCTTCATTTGTATGCTTTCTAGACAATTTCAGAAGAAAAACTAAGGCTGAAATTTTCAAGTTGTTGAGATGGCAAAGCTCTTTTGCGAAAAGTTGACATTCTACCATTTGAGAAAGGAATTCTACCAACAACAAGCTAGTCTCTCAAAATAAATTCTTACTTTGACACTTGTGAGTTATCCACTATGCCGGTGATCTGAAATAATTTTTCATCATAGAGTGACATTTTTTCTGTAATAATAATCTTTCACATTTCTAGACTATTATCATCCCAGTTTTGTTTATGTGTTTATACATTTATCTCCTTTCTGTTCCAGAAAAACTTTCAGATACCTATTATGGACAGAGAAAGTAAAACGAGATCAAATGAAACACAGATTACACAAATGAAGGAAGTGGTCTCAAGGGAAAAATGAGAAAGGGAACAAAATGAGGATGTTTGTTAGGAAGACTTACGGGGTAAATACTTTAAGATTTTTTTTTCACTGCTTCAAGAGGGCGTACATTTATTAGTAGGCAATATAAGGATAAGAATATTCATTTACTCAGGAGAAGCTTAATTATTCTTGGAATTGAGACCAACAGTGGCTTCTGCCATGAGTCTTTATAAAGAAGATATGGCAATGTTATGAGTAATACCCTTGCTGCATCCTTACCTATTATGGAGAATGAAATATAATTATTGTCTGTCTAGCTCTGTACTTTAATGGTTAGCTATGTGACCTCAGGAAACTTATTTAACTTCGTTACTAAGTCCCACTTTTCACATTTGTAAAGTGTGACCTCGTCATAAACTGAGGTGAGGATTAAGTGAGATGATGCACATAAAGTGGCATGTAGCAAACACTCAATAAATGTTAGCTCTTCCTAATCTGTGGTTCCTTGGGGATGCAAAGGCACTTACTTCATTGTTAACCCAAATAACTATCGTTACAGGATATTTATTGTAAGAATAAGTAATGTGAAGATTTGCAGTGTTGATTGTATGTTTTTAAATAAACCACACACACAATTTTGATTTTTATCTGTTTCTTGGATCATTTTATATAGTAATCTTAGCCTAACATCTGACATAAGTTGAAGAAAGTTTAGCATTTTTTTTAATCAACTCCCAGGTTGATTACGAGAATAAAAATTTACAAAATAGCTGGTTCTGTCAAGTGCTGAGAAGGGACTTGAGGAGTTCTCAAAATCAGCAAAAATGTGAATTAGGAGATAATTCAGACCAGCTAAGTAGACAATAAATGAATCCTTTTATTGTTTTTTTTCCCTTTCTACAAATCATTTCCTCATTTTAAGTAAAGAAGGAAATAGAAGGCTGAGAACTTTGGCTGGAAATGGCTTTTTCAAAGCATTTCTCACAAGTGAGGAAAGGAACTGGAGGTTGCCAGCTTCTGTAGGAAGAGCTGTGTGTCCACTACCACACAGAGATGAAAGAGCCACATTTTCCTAAGTATTTTTCTGTGATTGGAATTACAAAGAGTGATGAATTTAAAAGGTCAGCAGTTGATGCTTGTTTTTTAGCGTAGTTCTGGCTGGGAAATGGTATTTTCAGAGAATGGAACTTATAAGTGAATTCTATGTCTTACACAGAAATAACTTCAATCAGAGCAAAAAAATTTAGGTGATCCATCAAATTTACTGAATAGTTAGTTTTGTATAACAAAATCTGCTAACCCAATTGGTAATCTCTTAAATAGGTTTCACTTTAACTCCTGAAACAAAATAACATGAGTAACTTTCTTAATTTTCTTTCTTTTCTCAGACATCCAGTAGAATAAAACTATTCCCTATATATTTCTTCCCTTTATCTTGCTCATGACAGAAGTTTTACTGGGTATGCTACATGTTACTTACTTTTGGCATATCCCTTAGACCTTCTTTCTACAGTGTTAGTAGCTTTTTGCTCTAAAACGATCATACCCCCTTTTCCTTCCTCTATTCTAAAGGAGAAAAAGTGATATGTGAAAAGACCAGCTGTGTTGGGAGACCTTAGATTCTTGTTCTAACTGTGCCACTAGCTAATAGTATGAGGTCATTCAAATAATTTATCTTTAATTTTTTCATGTTTATATTATAGACAAACTTAGTGATTGTGCTTTTTAAATATAAAAAAATTCCTTGAAGTAGAAATACTTCTTGAAGTAAAAATTTTCCTTAGAAGCTCAATATGTAAATTAGATAAAAGCTGAATCCTCTTGTTGAAATGAGTTGTCTTCTGTTCTGCCAGCCACTCATTCCTCTTGCCTTTTGTTGCATTCCCTGAGATATCTGCAATGAACCCCTAGGGCAATGTTTCTTAAAGAACAGTCCTTGAAACACTGGTAGCTCCTGATGGTCTTTGGGTAGTTTGAAAAAGTTTGGGTGCTTTAAGATGATAAAATAAAATGTTTGTTCACATACATTTCATAAGTTTGAAATGTAACAGTAATAATGTATAATATAAAATAATGCACAATATAAATGTAATAAAGAAATGTCTTCCTGTTCTGAATAATAATTATGTTTCAAGGATTGTATACTTGCTACAATTCTGCATTAATCTATTTGTTTATATAACTTATGTCCACATCATTTGTGTATTAGTTTTGTTTATCGCTAACCCTATTTTATTGTTGTGATCATAGAACTGTATATATTCTGAATTCACAAAATGGATCAATAATTTAACTATACGTCACTGAGGCATTCAGTTAATGATAAAATAATAGTATAAATGATGTAATTCAAAAAGGTTTTATAATCATTATGAATGAAGACTCCAGTTTCAATATGAATATGAATCTTTTGCTGCTGGGACAAGTGAAACTTGAGCAGGGGCAGCCATTTCTGGCATTTACACAGGGGACACATTAGGGGCAGTCCAACTCTCTGTAAGTATGATGATTTTATAAGAATAGCCAAAGCAAGAGCTTGACTAGGAAACATGTTCATGAATATTTGGAAATCCAACTTATCTAGATCAGTGGGATATTTGCCCCTGGTCCCTAGTATGTTTTCTGTTATGGGACTTTTTCAAATAGTAGGAGGGAGCCACATAAGGTTTTATGTAATTTTCAGAATTACATAGTGAAATCTCTGATAAAAGAATTGATTATATCTATGGAAAGAAAAAAATACTAATATTGATATTAATGTAGTGTCACCAAAATGAAGAAAAGCTAAAAGTAGATTTAAATTTTTAGTTCTTATGTTAAAAACATATAAAGATACATAATGGGTAATAAGTTTATAAAATCATACACAGAGTTAGTGACAATATCATACTTGGAAAGAAAGAATAAACATTTTGCAATATTATTTTATAACATGTCAGTGGAATACTCTGAAAGAGGAATTAATACTATATGTCCATGAGAACAGGAATTTGTTTTAAATTGGATGTAGTAACTAACATGCGGATTATGAATCAGTTTTGAGGAAATATATAACAAGTGTATGAGGGAGAAGTGTTTTACAATTTTTTGTTTATGGCTTAAAACTCTTTGTGATAGTTAAGTTTATGTGTCAACTTGATTGGGCCACCATGTATCCAGATATTTGGTCAAACATTATTCTGGGTGTGTCTGTGAGGAAGTTTTTTGGATATTAACATTTAAATCAATAGACAAGTGTGATCAAGATGGCAGAGTAGGGGAACATGAAACTCACCTCCCACATGAACACATCAACAGTACATCTACATGAGGAAAATTCTCACTGAAAACTAACTGGAGACTGGCAGAAAGACTCTTGTACAACAAAGGCTCTAAGAAAGATCCACACAAAACTGGGTAGGAAGGGAAGAGAAGTGGCCAGGTCAGGACCTGTGCCCTGGAGAGGGAACTCAGAGGAAAAGGGAGATCACATGGGCAGAGACCCTCTCTGGGGAGTGAGCAGTTCCAGTCATATATTGTCCAACACAAGGAAGAGGGCCCCCCTTGGCTGGTTGGAAGGTTGGTGGGACTAACAGGAGGACTGTGGGAAGCCTGGGCTCTGCTCATGAGGAGTGTGAATGCTGACTAGCACCCATGGTGGAACAGAGAGAGCAGATTGAAAACTGCACAAGTGGCTGCCCAAGTTCTCCCACCCTGATGTGTGCCCTAGCCTGAGCTGAATGAATGTTCCAGCCCCATTTACTTCACATTATAGCTCCACGCTGGAGCGAAGGCTGCCATGACCAAGGAAAGAATTTGGCCATGGAATACAGAGGTGACTCAGACATGAGGTGACATCAGAGAAGGGCAGGAGCAGCCATTACTGGCACTTACACAGGGGACATATTAGGGACAGTCCAAATCTCTGACAGCAGCTGGACCACCACATTCCTAATTTATGTCTCCCTGCCTCTCTTTCCCCTGGTAACCAAAATTTGTTTTCTATATCTGTGAGTCTGTTTCTGCTTTGTACAATATATCGATTCATTTGTATTGTTTTTTAAATTCCACATATAAGTAATATCATATAATATTTGTCTTTGTCTGATTCATTTTTTTTACTAGCATAATACTGTCTAGGTCCATCCATGTTGGAGAGCAAATGGCAATATGTCATTCTTCTTTATGGTTGAGTAAAATTCCATTATATATATGTGTGTGTATGTATATCTATATATCTGTATATCTATCTATCTATCTATCTATCTATCTATATATATATATACACACATACACACACATACCAAATCTTCTTAACTTATCATCTTTTAATGAGCCCTTGGGTTGTTTCCATGTCTTGGCAATTGTAAATAATGCTGTTAAAAACATTGGGGCAATATATCTTTTTGAATTAGAGTTTTTGTTTTTTCTGGATATATGCCCAGCAGTGGGATTGCTGGATCATATGGTAACTCTATTTTAGTTTATTTATGGAATCTCCATACTGTTTTATGTAATGAATTCACTTGAAAAGAATGTGTTTTCTCAAACAGCTCATACAAATCAATAACAACAACAACCAAAAAAAAAATGGCCAGAAGACCTAAATAAACATTTCTCCAAGGAAGACATGCAAATGGCCAATAGGCACAAGAAAAGATGCTCAACGTTACTAATTATTAGAGAAATGAAAATCAAAACTACAATAAAGAGAAATCAAGATGGCAAAGTAGTAGGACATGAACCTCACCCTCGCCCACATCTACAACAAAAATACATCTACATGTGGAATGATTCTCACAGAATATCTACTGAACATTGGCAAAAGACCTCAGGCTGATGAAAGGGCAAGACAATCTCCATGTAACCAAGTAGGATAAAAGAAAAAAAAAGCAAAAAAGGAATCAGGAAGGGACCTGTGCCCCAAGAGGGAGTTGTGAAAGAAGAAAGATTCCTGCACCCAGGGAAACCCCCTCACTTGCAGGGAAATTGGCCAGGACAGAAGGGTAGCTTCAGAGGTTCAGAGCCTCAGAGGAGAATGCAGCAGCCAGTTTGCAGCAGCCAGAGAAGAAGGAGAACTGTACAGATGGGTCAGTGCTGTCGCCCTGTACTCCCCAGCCTGACACGCATGTCCACCAGTGCTGGCAGGAGCTGGATGCTGGAACTTGGGCTCCAGAGATCAGAACCAGGCAGAAGACTGGGGTTGGCTATGTGGAGACAGACTGGGGGAGGGAGGGCAGGAATCCAGTATGACCATGGCTGGAATGCAGAGGAAGCCTGAGCTGCTTTAAAGACCAGTTGCCATTGTTTGGGTGGGGTGCACAGGGGAGGGGCAGGATCTGGATGGTAGCTTTTTCCCTGTGTGCTCCCAGAGGGCAAGACACTGCCTGCATGGGCTCCAGGAGTGGTCACGAGCCTCCACTGCCACCCATCTTGATGCCAGGTGTCAAGAGCCCTCACTGACACCTTCCCAGACCCCAGGAGCAGTTGCAGGCCTCCACCCACTCCCTCCTCTGACAACTCCCTCCTGGAATACAGGAGTGATCTCGGGCCACCAATGACTCCCTCTTGGAAACAAAGAGTGGCTGTGGGCCCCTGCCGACTCCCTCCCCGACCCCAGGAGTAGTCAAGAGCTCCAGCTGCCTCCCTCATGGAACCCAGGAGTGGTTAAGAGCCACCACTGGTCACATCGCATGTCCCGGGGGTGTATCTGAGCCATCCACTGCCACCGAGAACTCCAAGACCAGGCACCAGCCACCACATCTGCACACCCCCCATCAAGGGGATAAAGACCAGCACATAGTGAGTAAAGAGGCAACAGGTATCCATACTAAAAACAGCCCTCCCACCAAATATATTAAACCCACATAAGCTACACAGGGATGACCCCATGTATAAAAAGCCCTCCAAGACCACAGTAGATAATTGTTTCTCCTAAACTCACAGAGTAAGAGAAATATAAGTAAAATGAAGAATCTCACCCAGTTAAAAGACCAAGAGCATTCTCCTAAAAGAAGAAACAACGAAGCAGACCTCTTCAGTCTAATAGACACCGATTTCAGAAAGGAGATAATAAAAATACTTACTGAAGAAATTAAGAAAGTCTATCAACAGAAATGCAGAGTACTATAAAAAGGAACTAAAAACTATAAAGAGGAACCAAGAAAAACTATAAAACTCATTTGCAGAGATGAAAGCTGAGCTAAAGGCAATGAATAGCAGAATGAATAATGGAGAAGAATGAATAAGTGACCTGGAAGATAGAATAATGAAAATCACCCAATCAGGACAGCAGACAGAAAGCCAAATGAAAAAAATATGAAAGCAATATAAGAGACCCATGGGATACTATAAAGCATGCCAATGTATTCATAATAGGGATTCCAGAAGGGGAATAAAAAGAAAAGGAGATCAAAAAGGTATTTGAAGAAATTATGGCTGAAATCTTCCTAAACCTAATGAAGAAAACAGATATCCAGGTACAGGAAGCACAGAGGGTCACAAAAAAGATAAACCCAAAGACATATAATAAAAATGGCAAAAGTTAAAGAGAGGATTCTAAACGCAACAAGAGAACAATAAAGAGTTAATTATAAGGGAACCCACATAAGGCTATCAGCTGATTTCTCTACAGAAACATTTCAGGTCAGAAGGGAGTAGCAAGAGATATTCAAAAAGTTCTGATAGGGAAAAATCTGAAACCTAGGGTACTCTACCCAGCAAGATTATCATTTAGAATAGAAAGAGAGGTAAAGAATTTCTCAAACAAGCAAAAAATAAAAGAATATGCAAAATTAAAACTATCCTAAAGAAAATATTGAAAGGTCTTCTCTAAACAGTAAAGAAGTAAAAATCTATAGGAAAGAGAAAATCACAGTTGGAAAATATATCACGTAAATAAGCCAGCACACAGATTAAAAAAAATCAAAATGTTTTCTGTGAAAGTGATGATAACCACAATGAATAGCAAAGGGATGAACATGAAGATGTAAAAAAGGACATCAAAATTATTAAATGTGGGGGAGGAGAGTAAGAAAATGTAGATTTCAGGGCTTCCTTGGTGGCACAGTGGTTGAGAGTCTGCCTGCCGATGCAGGGGACATGGGTTCATGCCCCGGTCCGGGAAGATCCCATATGCCACGGAGTGTCTGGGCCCGTGAGCCATGGCCACTGAGCCTTCACGTCCAAAGCCTGTGCTCCGCAATGGGAGAGGTCACAACAATGAGAGGCCCACGTACCGCAAAAAAAAAAAAAAAAAGAAAATATAGATTTCTTTTTCCCTAGAATATCTATGGGCTTATATGACTATGAGTCTAAAGCAAGTAGATCTAGGAAGCAGTTAATATACTTGAAAAACAGGGTAACCACAAAGAAAAGTATATAGATTTACAAAAAAAAAAATAAAGAGAGAGAGAACTTAAGTATTATACAAAAGAAAATCATCAAGGCACAAAAGGAAAAAGAAAAAGAACAGGACAAAGAAGAAATATAAAATCAATAGGAAAACAAGGTTTAAAATGGCAATAAATACATATCTATTAATAATTACCCTAAATGTCAATGAACTAAATGCTCCAATCACACAAAGTGGCAGACTGGATAAAAAAACAAGAGCCTATAATATGCTGCCTACAAGAGACCCATTTTTAGTGCAAAGGACACATATAGATTGAAAGTGAAGGGAAGGAAAAAGATATTTAATGCAAATGGAAATGACAAGAAAGTGGAGGTGGCAATACTCATAGCAGACAAAGTAGACTTTAAAACGAAGGCCATAAAGAAAGATAAAAAAGGACACTATATAATGATAAAAGGATCAATACAGGAAGAGGATTTTACACTTGTCAACATAAGTGTACCTAATATAGGAGCACCCAAATACATAAAACAAATAATAACAGATATAAAAGGAGAAATTGACAGGGATAAAATAATAGTAGGAGACTTTAACACCCCACTGACATCAATGGACAGATCTTTCAGACAAAGAATCAATAAGGCAACAGAGATACTAGGTGATACAAAAGAAAAGTTAGACTTGATATTTTCAAGATATTACAACCAAAAAACCCAGAATACACATTATTTTAATGTGCACATGGAACATTCTCTAGAATTAACCACATATTTGGGCACAAAGGAAGCCTCAAAAAATTTAAGAGTACAGAAATTATCCCAAGCAGCTTTTCTGACCACAGCAGCATGAAACTAGAAATTAACCAAAGAAAAAGAAATGAGGAAAAAAAATGATTACATGGAGACTAAACAACTTGTTACTAAAAAACCAATGGGTCAGCAATGAAATCAAAGAGGAAATTAAAAAATACATTGAGACAAATGACAATGAAAACACAATCATACAAAATCTATGGGATTCAGCAAAAGCAGCTATTAAAGGGAAGTTCATAGCAATACAGGCCTTCCTCAAAAACAAGAAAAATCTCAAATAAACAACCTAATCTACTGCTTAAAAGAATTAGAAAAAGAAGAACAAACAAAACCTAAAGTCAGCAGAAGGAAAGAAATAAAGATCAGAGAGGAAATAAATAAAATAGAGATTTAAAAAACAATAGAAAAATTCAATAAAACCAAGTTGTTTCTCTGAAAGGATAAGCAAGATTGATAAACCTGTAGCCAGGCTTACAAAGAAGAAAAGAGAGAGAACACAAAATAAGAAATGAAAAAGGAGACAAAACAACTGAAACCACAAAAATCCATAAGGGAATGCTCTGAACAATTATATGCCAACCAATTCCACAACCTAAAAGAAATGGACAAGTTTCTAGAAACATGCAGCCCACTAAAATTGAATCAAGAATCAATTTCTCCCATTATGTTTGTTAATATTTGCTTTATATATTTAGCTGCTCTTGTATAGGGTACATATATAGTAACAAGTGTAATAGCTTCTTCTTGTATTGATCCCCTTATTTTTATTGGAGTATAATTGCTTTACAATGTTGTGTTAGTTTCTGCTGTAAAATGAAGTGGGTCAGCTATATGTATGCATATATTCCCTCCCTCCTGGACCTTCCTCCAACCCCCCACCCCCAGTTCCACCATCTAGGTCATCACAGAGCACCAAACTGAGCTCCCTGAGCTATAGAGCAGGTTCCCACTAGCTATGTATTTTACACATGGTAGTGTATATATATCAATCCTAATCTCCCAATTCACCCCATGCTCCCCTTCCCCGTCTGTGTCCATGTGTCCATTCTCTACCTCTGCATCTCTATTCATATCCTATAAATAGGTTCTTCTGTACCATTTTTCTAGATTCCACATATATGCGTTAATATACAATATTTCTTTTTCTCTTTCTGACTTACTTCACTCTGTATGATAGACTCTAGGTCCATCCATATCTCTACATATGACCCAATTTTGTTCTTTTTATGGCTGTGTAATATTCCATTGTATATATGTACCACATCTTCTTTTTCCATTCATCTGTTGTTGGACATTTAGGTTGTTTCCAAGTCCTGGCTATTGTAAATAGTGCTGCAAAAATCACTGGGATACATGTGTCCTTTGGAATTATGGTTTTCTCGGTTATATGCCCAGTAGTGGGATTCCTGGGTCATATGGTAGTTCTATTTTTAGTTTTTTCAGAAACTCCATACTGTTCTCCACCATGGCTGTATCAATTTACATTCCCACCAACAGTGCAAGAGGGTTCCTTTTTCTCCACACCCTCTCCAGGATTTATTGTTTCTAGATTTTTTTATGATGACCATTCTGAACAGTGTGAGGTGATACCTCATTGTAGTTTTGATTTGCATTTCTCTAATAATTAGTGATGTTGATCATCTGTTCATGTGTGTGTTGGCCATCTGTATGTCTTCTATGGAGAAATGTTTATTTAGGTCTTCCACCATTTTTTTATTTGGTTGTTTGTTTTCTTCATATTGAGCTCCATGAGCTGCTTGTATATTTTGGAGATCAACACTTTGTCCATTGCTTCGTTTGAAAATATTTTCTCCCATCCTGAGGGTTTTCTTTTCATCTTGTTTATTGTTTCCTTTGCTGTGCAAAAGCTGTTAAGTTTAATTAGTTCACATTTGTTCATTTTGATTTTATTTTCATTTCTCTAAGAGGTGGGTCAAAAAAGATCTTACTGGGGTTTATGTCAGAGAGTGTTTTTCCTATGTTTTCCTCTAAGAGTTTTATAGTGTCCAGTCTTACATTTAGGTCTATAATTCATTCTGAGTTTATTTTTGTGTATAGTCTTATGTAGTGTTCTAATTTCATTCTTTTACATGTAGCTGTCCAGTTTTCCCAGCACCACTTATTGAAGAAGCTGTCTTTTCTCCATTGTATATTCTTGCCTGCTTTTTCATAGATTAGGTAACCATAGGTGCATGGGTTTATATCTGGGCTTTCTATCCTGTACACTTGATATACATTTCTGTTTTTGTGCCAGTACCATACTGTTGACTACTATAGCTTTGTAGTATAGTCTGAAGCCAGGGATTCTGATTTCTCCAGCTCTGTATATCTTTCTCAAGATTGCTTTAGCTATTCGAGATCTATTGTGCTTCCATACAAATTGTAAAATTTGTTGTTCTAATTCTGTGAAAACTGCAATTGGTAATTTGATAGGGGTTGCATAGAATCTGTAGATTGCTTTGGATAGTATAGTCATTTTCTCAATATTGATTCTTCCAATGCAAGAACATAGTATATTTCTCCATCTGTTTGTGTCATCTTTGATTTCTTTCATCAGTGTTTTATTGTTTTCTGCATACAGGTCTTTTGCCTCCTTAAACAGGTTTATTCCTAGGTATTTTATTCTTTTTGTTGCAGTGGTAAATTGGAGTGTTTCCTTAATTTCGCGTTCTGATTTTTCATTGTTAGTGTATAGGAATCCAGAGATTTTTGTGCATTAATTTTGTATCCTGCTACTTTACCAAGTTCATTGATGAGCTCTATTAGTTTACTGGTGGCATCTTTAGTATTTTCTATGTATAGTATCATGTCATCTGCAAATTGTAATAGTTTTACTTCGTATCATCCAATTTGGATTCCTTTTATTCTTTTTCTGCTCTGATTGCCAGGCTAGGACTTACAAAACTATGTTGAATAGGGGCAAGAGTGGATATCTTTGTCATGTTCCTGATCTTAGAGGAAATGCTTTCAGTTTTTCACCATTGAGAATGATGTTTACTGTGGGTTTGTTGTATATGGCCTTTATTATGTTGAAGTAGGTTCCATCTATGCCCACTTTTTGGAGAGATTTTTTATCATAAATGGGAGCTTTGTCAAAAGCTTTTTTTCTGCATCTATTGAGATGATCATATGGCTTTTATTGTTTAATTTGTTAATAAGGTGTATCACACTGATTGGTTTGCATACATTGAGGAAGCCTTGCATTCCTGGGATAAATCCCAGCTGATCATGGTGGATGGTCCTTTTAATGTATTGTTAGATTCTGCTTGCTAATATTTTGCTGAGGGTTTTTCATCTATGTTCATCAGTGATATTGGTCTGCTGTAATTTTCTTTTTTTGTCATATCTTTGTCTGGTTTTGGTATCAGGGTGATGGTGGCCTCGTAGAATGAGTTTGGGATTGTTCCTCCCTCTGCAATTTTTTGGAAGAGTTTAAGAAGGGTAAGTGTTAGCTCTTCTCTAAATGTTTGATGGAATATGCCTATGAAGCCATCTGGTCCTGGACTTTTGTTTGTTGGAAGATTTTTATTTACAGTTTCAATTTCAGTACTTGTGATTGGTCTATTTATATTGTCTAATTCTTCCCGGCTCAGTCTTGGAAAATTGTACCTTTCTACGACCTTTTCCATTTCCTCTAGGTTGTCCATTTTATTGACATATAGTTGCTTGTAGTAGTTTCTTATAATCCTTTGTATTTCTGCAGTGTCTGTTGTTACTTACCCTTTTTTGTTTCCAATTTTATTGATTTGAGTCCTCTCCCTTTTTTTCTTGATGAGCCTGGCTAATGGTTTATCAATTTTGTTTTTCTTCTCAAAGAACCCTTTCCTTCTACTAACTTTGCGTTTTGATTTATTCTTTTTTCTCTGGTTGCTTTGGGTGTAAGGTTAGAATTTTTATTTGAGATTTTTCTTGTTTCTTAAGGAGAGATTGAATTGCTATAAACTTCCCTCTTAAAACTGCTTCTACTGCATCCCATAGGTTTTGGGTTGTTATGTTTTCATTGTCATTTGTTTCTATGTATTTTTTGATTTCCTCTTTGATTTCTTCAGTGATCTCTTGTTTATTTAGCAGTGCACTGTTTAGCCTCCATATGTTTTCGAGCTTTTCTTTTTTTTTTTTACAGTTTATTTCCCTGTAATTGATATCTAGTCTCATAGTGTTGTGGTCAGAACAGATGCTTGATATGATTTCAGTTTTCTTAAATTTACCAAAGCTTGATTTGTGACCCAGATGTGATCTATCCCAGAGAATGTTCCATGTGCATTTAAGAAGAAAGTGTAGTCTGCTGCTTTTGGGTGGAATGTTCTATAAATATTAATTAAATCTATCTGGTCTAATGTGTCATTTGAAGTTTGTGTTTCCTTATTTATTTTCTTTCTAGATGATCTGTCCATTTGGTGTAAGTGGTTGTTAAAGTCCCCCACTATTACTGTGTTATTGTTGATTTCCCATTTTCGACTATTAGCATTTGCTTATATATTGAGGTGCTCCTATCTTTGGTGCATACATATTTATAATTGTTATATCTTCTTCTTGGATTGATCCCTTGATGGGGGTGGTGTAGTGTCCTTCCTTATCTCTTATAACCGTCTTTATTTTAAAGTGTATTTTATCTGACATGAGTATTGTTACTCCAGCTTTCTTTTGATTTCCATTTTCATGGAATACATTTTTTCATCCCCTCACTTTCATTTTGTATGTGTCCTTAGGTCTGAAGTGAGTCTTTTGTAGACTGCATATATACAGGTCTTGTTTTTGTATCCATTCGGCCAGTCTGTGTCTTTTGGTTGAAACATTTAATCATTTGCATTCAGGGTAATTATCGATATGTATGTTCCTATTACCAGTTTCTTAACTGTTTTGGGTTTGTTATTGTAGGTCTTTTTCTTCTCTTGTGTTTCCCACTTAGAGAAGTTCCTTTAGCATTTGTTGTAAAGCTGGTTTGGTGGTGCTGAATTCTCTTAGCTTTTGCTAGCCTGTAAAGTTTTTGATTTCTTTGTTGAATCTGAATGAGATCCTAGCTGGGTAGAGTAATTTGGTTGTAAGTTTTTCCCTTTCATCGGTTTAAATATAGCCTGCCACTCCCTTCTGGTTTGCAGAGTTTCTGCTGAAAAATCAGCTGATAAACTGGGGATTTCCCTGTATGTTATTTGTTGTTTTTCCCTTGCTACTTTTAATATTTTTTCTTGGAATTTAATTTTTGTTAGTTTGATTGTGTTGTTTGGCATGTTTCTTCTAGGATTTATCCTGTATGGGATTCTCTGTGTTTCCTGCACTTGGGTGGCTATTTCCTTTCTCATGTCGGGCAATTTTTTGACTATAATCTCTTCAAATATTTTCTCAGACCACTTCTCTTTCTCTTCTTCCTCTGGGACCCCTATAATTTGAATGTTGGTGCATTTAATGTTGTCCCAGTGGTCTCTGAGACGGTCCTCAATTCTTTTCATTCTTTTTTCTTTTTATTCTGCTCCTCAGAAATTATTTCCACCATTCTATCTTCCAGCTCACTTATTTGTTCTTATGCCTCAACATTCTGCTATTGATTCATTCTACTGTATTTTTCATTTCAGTTATTGTGTTGTTCACCACTGGTTGTTTGTTCTTTACTTCTTCTAGGTCTATGTTAAACGTTTCTTGTATTTCCTAATTCATGCCTCCACTCTATTACTGACATTTTTGATCATCTTTATTATCATTACTCTGAACTCTTTTTCAGGTAGGTTGCCTATTTCCTCTTCATTTATTTGGTTTTGTAGGTTTTTGCCTTGCTCCTTCATCTGTAACACATTTTTTGTCATCTCATTTCTTACATAGGTGGGATTGTGTTCCTGTCTTACTGGTTGTTTGGCCTGAGGCTTCCAGCACTGGAGTTTGCAGACAGTTGGGTAGAGCCAGAGCTTGGTGCCAAGATGATTTTCTCTGGGAGACTTCACTCCGATGAATATTCCCTGGGGTCTGAGGTTCTCTGTTAGTCCAGTGGTTTGGACTTGGTGCTCCCACGACAGGAGCTCAGGTCTTACTCGCAGCTGGTGAACCAAGATCCCAGAAGCTGTACAGCTTGCCAAAAAAAAAAAGAGAAAAAGGAGCAGTAAAATAACAAAGAGTAAAAAAAAATAATAAAATTAGAAAAATAGAAAATATATTAGAAAAAATATAAATGAAAGAACAACAAGGTAAAACAGAACCACAATGGCAAAAACTAGCTAAATAAATAAGGCCAGAAAAGGTCTTGGCTTTGGTGGGGCTGATCTTAGGTGGGGGTGGGGCTTAGCGGGGGGGCAGGCCCTTTGCTCAGGACCCACATATCCAGAAAAGGCCCTTGGGTGGTAGCGGGCCAGACTTAGGCTCAGTGCAGCTGGTAGGGGACTCAGAGGGTGGAGGATCTACCAGGACCTCAGCAGGCTTCCTGGGATCAAATCTGTGGCAGAAACTCTGGCTGCATTCTCTTCACATCCTCCAATCCCCTGAGGGCCTCTCCCTTTCCCTGTTGATCCCTTCGTGGTGAGTGTGCCCTTCCAGGCATGGGACCCTCTCCCCTGCCCCAGATGCCCTTCAGGGGCACCAGTCCTGTCCTGCCTCCACTTTTCCACCGCCCCTTGCTTCCCCCCAAGTCCTATCTGGTGACTCAGGGGTTCCTCCCATCACCTTAGATGTCTAAGGTCTCCCACCAGTGCCTGGTAGGTGCCCTATTTGTGAGGAAACGTGAACTCTGTGTCCTCCTGCTGCACAATCTTTACTCCACCCTCCCCTTTATGCCCTTTTTTATCTTTTGTTATAGCCTTTGCTTTAAAGTCTATTTTGTCTAATAAGAGTATTGTTGCCCCCACTTTCTTGTCATTTCTGTTCTCATGAAATATCTTTAACCATTCACTCATTTTGGTCTGTGTGTGTCTTACCTGAAGTGAGTCTTTTGTAGGCAGCACATAGATGGGTTTTGTTTTTTTATCCAATCTGCCACTCTATGTCTTTTGATTGGAACATTTAGTCCATTGACATTTAACATAATTATTGAAGGGAGGGGGATCAGGATTGTTGAGTAGGAAGATGTGGAGTTTACCTCCCCCAACAGATACATCAGACATACATCTACATATGGAACAATTCTTATGGAAAACTAACTGGAAACTGGCAGGACTCAACAGCTTCATAGGGGAATTCTACCAATCATATAAAGAAGAGCTAATAACCATCCACCTCAAACTATTCCAAAAAATTGAAGAGGAGTGTATACTCCTAAGTTCACTCTACAATGACACAATTATGCAATAAAAAAAGAAAATAACAGGTCAATATTGCTGGTGAATATAGATGGAAAGCTCCTCAACGAAATTTTAGCAAACTGAATTCAACAATAAATTTAAAGGATGATATACCATAATCAAGTGGAATTTATTCCAGGGATGCAAGGATGGTTCAACATATACATATCAATCAATGTGACACACCACATTAACAAAAAGTAAGGATAAAAATCATATGATCATTTCAATAGTCACAGAAAAACCTTTTGACAAAATTCAGCATCCATTCATGATTTAAAAAAACCTCTTATCAAAGTTTATACAAAGGGAATATATCTTAACATTTTAAAGGTCATTTATGACAAAGTCATAGCTAACACCATACTCAATGGTAAAAAGCTGAAAGGCTTTCCTCTAAAATCAAGAACAAGATGAGAATCCCCACTTTTGCCACTTTTATTTAACATAGTATTGGAAGTTCTCTCCACAGCAATTAGACAAGAAAAAGAAATAAAATGCATCCAGTTTGGAAGGGAAGAATTAAAACTGTCAGTATTTGCAGATGTCATTATATTATATTTAGGAAACCATAAAATCTCCATTAAAAAACTATTAGAACCAATAAATATATTCAGCAAGGGTGCAGGATATAAGACTAATATAAGTAAATTTGCTGTTTTTGTATCCACTAATAATAAGCTATCAGAAAGATAACCTTTTTAAAAATCCTGCTTAAAATTGCATCAAAAGAAAGAAATACCTGGTTATAAACTTAACCAAAGAGGTGAAAGACCTATACTCTGAAAACTGTAAAACACTGATAAAGAAAATTGAAGATTATCCCAAGAAATGGAAAGATATCCCATGATCTTTGATTGGTAGAATTTATATTGTTAAAATGGCGATACTACCCAAAGCAATCAACAGATTTAATGCCATCCCTATCCAAATACCCATGACATATCCTATAGGACTAGAAAAAATAATCCTAAAACTTGTATGGAACCAAAAAGATCCAGCATTGCTGAAGCAATCCTGAGAATAAAAAAGCAAAGCTGGAGTTATAACCCTTCCAGACTTCAGGCTACAATTCAAAGCTACAATAAACATCATGGTACTGACACAAAAATGGACACATCAGTGGAACAGAACAGAGAACCCAAAATAAACCTGTGGACCTATGGTCAATTAATCTATGACAGAAGAGGCAAGAATGTCTATTCTACAATCTCTCTTCAATAAGTCGTACTGGGAAAACTGGACAGCTACAAATAAGTCAATGAAATTAGAATATTCCCTCACACCAAAATCTTAAAATGGATTATAGAACTAAATGTAAGACTGAAAACCATAAAACTCCTAGAAGATAACATAAGCAGAGCATTCTTTTACATAAATTGTAGTAATATTTTGGGTGGATCTGTCTTCTAAAGCACAAGAAATAAAAGAAAAATAAACAGATGGGAACTAATTAAAGTTAAAAGCTTTTGCACAGCAAAGGAAACCAGCAACAAAAGGAAAATATTAATACAACCTACTGAATTGGAGGAAATATTTGCAAATGATATGACCAATAACGGGTTAATATTCAAAATATAAACAAATCATACAACTAAATATACAAAAATTAAAAATGGACTAAATACATGAACAGACATTTTTCTAAAGAAGACATACAGATGGTCAACAGACACATGAAAAGATGCTCAACATTGCTATTTATTAGAGAGATCTAAGTAAAAACCACAATGAGATATGTCCTCACACTTGTCTGAATGGTTATCATTGGAAAGTCTACAAATAACAGATGTTGGTGAGAATGTGGAGACAACAGAACCCTAGTACACTGTTGATGGGAATGTAAATGATGCAGCCACTATGGAGAACAGTATGGGGGGTCCTTAATAAACAAAAAATAGAGTTACCATATGATCCAGCAATGTCACTTCTGGGTATACATCTGAATGAAACAAAAACACTAATTCTAAAAGATATATGTACCCTAATCTTCACAGCAACATCATTTACAATAGCCAGAATACGGAAAGAATTACTCAGCCATAGAAACATATAAAATTCTGCCATTTGTAATAACGTGCATGGACCTAGAGAGGATTATGCATAGTGAAATAAGTCAGGCAGAGAAAGAAAAGTACAGTATGCTATCACTTTTATGTGGAATCTAAAAAAGAAAACAAATGAATGAATATAACAAAAAAGAAAGAGACTCACGTATATAGAAAGAAAAATAATGGTTACCAGGGGAGGGATGGGGAAGGGCCAAGATAGGGATATGGGATTGAGAGATACAAACTACTATTTATAAAATAAATAAGCAACAAATATATATTGTACAGCAGGAAAATGTAAAGACCTCCCTCGACAAAGTTGCCTTGGAAAACAATGCTGATTCTTTTGAGGACCACCCCTCCCTGACCCATAACTAAAGTCCCAGCAGGCCCCTAAAAGTGAGGTACAAAATATGTCCTATGAGGATGTGCACTTTACTCCAAAGAACTACTTGAGTTTTCTAATTTATAGATAGAAATCTGGGGATCATATGTGGGAATGGATATTTAGAATGTCAAATTAAGTGTTGTTGGAACATAAAGTTGGGTCAAGCCAAATTTATTGACAAAGTGTCACTAAGCAGACTTTCCACACTTAATGTTGCATCTTGGGGAGTTAGAAAGGGCTCAAACAATTTGTTTTGTTGATTGGCTGAAACATGAACCCAAAGTAGGACCATAGTGAGTGAGTTAGAAATGCCAGGCCTGCCTTTGTAAAGGAAGAGATTCAAAGGTTCAGGAAGATCAGAATGTTAAAATGGGCTTGTCATTTAAGACATACTTGCCCACCCTGAGGGAATCCAGAAGGCATAACTTTCACCAAGACTGTAAGATATAAATTTGTGAGGGGAGCCCCAGCACCTAGTATAAACTATGGGATTGCTCTTCTCCTCAGGACAGATCTTACAGTGGCAACTGAGGACACTGAATTGGGAAACCTAAGTGCAATGGAATTGGAGCCCTGGGTGATGGAGGCTCAACCACCAAAGGCAAGGTGGGCATGGTTACTGTGATGGACAACAGAGTTAAAGCAGCACTCAGAATAGTCTGAATAGACCTATGGCATTGGTTAGTTGATTATGGCCTTTTAAAAAATGAAATAGACAAGAAGCCTACTAAATTCTTCCTTGATCTATATAAGCAGAAAAGTTCTAGTTCAAGTGAACCCAAGTCTAACCTGAATCATAAAAACACAGTCACGGTCCCTCAATCAATTCCTAGACTTGAGCCACTTTACAGACTTGGAATGCCTTGAATGAAGAGGAGGCCAGACCACCTTGAGGAAGAGTTCTGGAACACTGCCAACATTTATACTGTTGCTCTTTCTCTAGTCTTCCCTAAATAGACCTGTAGCTTTTTACCAGTGTAACTGTACTCTGGGGTAAAGGAAATAGACCTTTTAGAGACTACTAGACACTGGCTTTGAACTGGCATTGATTCCAAGGGACTCAAAACATCACTGTGGTCTGCTGGTAGGGACTTCTGGAAGCCAAGTGATCAACGGAGTTTTAGTTCATGTCCATCTCAAAGTGGGTCAAGTGGGTGCCTGAACCCATCCTGTAGTTATTTCCCCATTTCCACAATGCATAATTGGGATAGACATAATTAACAGCTGACAGAATCTCCAACTGGTTTCATGACCTGTGGAGTGAGTCTATTATGGTAGGAAAGGCCAAGTGGAATCCATTAGAACTGCTTCTATCTTGGAAAACAGTAAACCAAAAGCAGCACTGCACCCATTGTGGGATTGCAGAGATTAGTACCACTATCCAGGACTTGAAAGATATGGGGGTGGTTATTCCCCCCACATCCCCATTCAATTTGCCTATTTGGCCTGTGCAGAAGACAGATGAATTTTTGGATAATGACAGTGGATTGTCATAAACTTAACCAGGTGGTGACTCCAACTGCAGCTGCTGTACCAAATATGGTTTAACTACTTGAGCAAATTAGCACATTTCCTGGTACCTGATATTGAGCTGGTAAATTCTTTTTTCTCTTTACCTGTCCATAAGGACCACTAGAAGCAGTTTTCACTGGTAAGGCCAAAACTACTAATTCACTGTCCTACCTTAGGGGCATATCAATGCTCTAGCCCTACATCATAACTTAGTTCTCAGGGATCTTGATCACCTTTCCCTCCCACAAGGAATCACACTTGTCAATTACACTGATGACATTAAACTGATTGGACCTAGTGAGCAAGAAGTAGCAACTACTCTAGACTTATTGGTAAGACATTTGTGTGTGAGAGGTTGAGAAATAAATCTGACAAAAATTAAGGGATCTTATACTTCAGTGAAGTTTCTAGGGGTCCAGTGGTGTGGGGCATGTTGAGATATCCTTTTTAAGGTAAAGGATGAGTTGTTGCATCTGGCCCTCCTAATATCTCAAAAGGTACAATGCCTAGTGTGCCTCTTTGGATTTTGGAGGCAACATTTTCTTCATTTGGGGTGTTACTTAAGCCCACTTACCAGGGGATTTGAAAAAGCTTTTGAGTGGGTCCCAGAATAAGAGAAGGCTCTGCAACAGATCCAGGCTACCATAAAAGCTGCTCCACCACTTGGGCCATGTGATCCAGTAGATCCAGTGGTGTCAGTGGGAGATAGGGATGCTGTTTGGAGTCCCTATAGGTGAATTGCAGCATGGGCTCTTAGTATTTTAGAGCAAAGCCTTGCCATCACGCACAGATACTCTCCTTTTGAGAAACAGCCTTGGATTACTACTGGGCCTTAGTGGAGACTGAACACTAAGCATGGACCAAGTTACCATGTGACTTGAGCTGCCCTTTATGAACTGGGTATTATCTGACCCAACAAGCCATAAAGTGGGGTGAGCTCTATCATCTAATGGAAGCGGTTTATAATGACTAGAACTGAGTAGGCCCTGAAGGCACAATCAAGTTACATGAAGAAGTGACCTAAATGCCCATGATCTCCCCTCCTGCTACTCTGCCTTCTCTCCCCCAGCCTGCACCTACGACCTCATGGGGAGCTCCCTATAATCAGTCAGTATAGGAAGAGAAGACTTGGGCCTTGTTTACAGATGGGTCTGCAAGGTATGCAGGCACCACTTGAAAGTGGACAGCTGCAACACTGCTGCCCCTCTTTGGGATATCCCTGAAGGATGGTGGGAAAGAGAAATCCTCCCAGTGGGAAGAATTTGAGCAGAGCACCTGACTGTTCAATTTACTTGGAAGGAGAAATGGTTAGACATGTGATTATACACCAATTCATGGGCTATAGCTAATGGTTTGGTTGGATGATCAGGGCTTTGGAAGAAACATGATTGGGAAATTGGTTACAGAAAATTTTGGGAAGAGGTATGTGGATAGGTCTCTCTGAATGGGCAAAAAACATGAACATATTTGTGTCCAAGGAGAATGTTCATCAAAGTGTGACCTCAGCTGGGGAGGATTTTAATAGTCAAGAGGATAAGATGACCCATTCTATGGACACCAGCCAGCCTCTTTCCCCAGCCACGCTGTCATCACCCAAAGTGGCCATGGTGGCAGGGATAGAGGTGATACATGGGCTCAGCCACATGGACTTCCACTCACCCAGGCTGACCTGGCTACAGGCACTGCTGAGTGCCCAACCTGCCAGATGCAGAGACCGAGTGTCCATATGGCACCATTCCCTGGGGTGATCAGCCAGCTACCTGGTAGCAAGTTGATTACACTGGACAGCTTCCGTCATGAAGGGGCAACACCTTTTTTTTTCTTTTTTACTGGAATAGACTCTTACTCTGGATACAGATTTGCCTTCCTTGCATGCAGTGTTTCTGCCAAAACTACCTTTCTTGGACTTACAGAATGCTTTATCTACTGTCACATATTCCACATAGCATTTCTTCTGCCCAAGGAACTCACTTCTCAGCAAATGTACTGGACATATGCTTACAGAACTCATTGGTTTTATTATATCTCCCACCATCCTTGAAGCAGTTGATTTGATAGAATAGTGGAATGACTTTTTTTCTTTGAGTATAGTTGATTTACAATGTTGTGTTAGTTTCACATGTACAGCAAAGTGAATCAGTTATACATATGCATATATCTACTCGTTTTTAGATTCTTTTCCCATATAGGTCATTACAGAATATTGAGTAGAGATCCCTGAGCTATACAGTAGCTCCTTATTAATTATCTATTTTGTATATAGTAGTGTGTGTATGTCAATCCTAATCTCCCAATTTATCCCTCCCCCCACTTTCCCCCTGGTAACTGTAAGTTTGTTTTCTACATCTGTGACAATATTTCTGTTTTGTAAATAAGTTCATTTGTACCATTGTTTTTAGATTCCACATATAAGTGATATCATATGATATTTGTCTTTGTCTGTCTGACTTACTTCACTCAGTATGACAGTCTCTAGGTCCATCTATATTGCTGCAAATGGCATTATTTAATTCTTTTTTATGGATGAATAATACTTCATTGTATATATGTACCACATCTTCTTTATCTGGAAAGAATTTTTGAAGACTCAGTTACAATTCCAGCTTGATGGCAATAACTTGCAGACCTGGGACAACTTTTCCCAGAAGGCTGTGTTCTTTCTGAACCAGTTTCCAATATATGGTGCTGTTTCTCCTATAACTAGGATTCGTGGATTCAGGAAAAAAGGGGTGGAAATGAGAGTAGCACCACTCACTGTTACCTCCACTAGCAAGATTATTGCTTCATGTTCCCATGACCTTATACTCCGTTGGTCTAGAAGTCTTAGTCCCAGAGGGAGGAATGTTTCCACCAGGAGACATAAAGTTAAGACTGCCACTTGGCTACTTGGGGCTCCTCAGACCTCTGAATCTATAGGCAAAGAATGCAGTTACTCTGCTGGCTGAGGTGACTGATCCTGACTACCAAGGGGATATTGGATGATTACTCCATAAGGAGGTGAAGAAGAGCATGTCTAGAATACAAGAGATACTTTAGGGAATCTCTTAATGTTACCATGCTCTGTGGTTAATTTAATGTCAATGGAAAAGTACAACAGTCCAATGCCGGCAGTACTACTAATGGCCCAGACTCTTCAGGAATGAAGGATTTAGTTACCCCATCAGGTAAATAACCATGACCAGCTGAGGGGCTTGTTGAAGGTAAAAGGAATACAGAATAGATAGTGGGAAAAGGTAGTTATACATACCAGCTATGACCAGGTATAAGAATGACTATAATTGTCATGAATATTTTCTTATTTTATCATGAATAAAGATCAGCTCCTTTCTAATGGGAGGGAGGCCAATACCATCAATCAACTCTGGCTGATAAAAACATGAGGAAAGAAAGAGGGAGAAAAGATGGTGGAGGAGTAGGAGTACATGGAGTTCATCTCTTTACATGGATGCATCAAGAATACATCTACAGATGCAACAATTCTCACAGAACACCGGCTGAACACTAGCAGGAGACCCTGGACACTGGAAAGGAATATAAAGATCCCTACATAACTGGGTAGGATGAAAAAAAGGGAAAGGCAATAGTCAAGGCCAGGAAGTGTAGAGAGGAAGTGGGACTGGACACCTGGTGGGGTGGGGGGTATCTGAAGCAGAGGAGAGATTCTCGAATGCGGGGAAACTCCCTCTCTGATGGGGAAACCCCCTCTCTGACAGGGATATCAATTGGGACAGAAGGGAAGCATTTGAGGCTGTCGGAAGAGGGTGAAGCAACCAGTCTGTGGCAGACAGGACAGAGTGAGAACTACACATATGGTCCGTACTGCAGCCCTACTCGTCCCAGACTGGGATGTGTGTTCACAGGTGTGCAAGGGGGCTGGGAGCTGGAGCGTGGGGCTTGGAGAATAGGCCTGGGGCGAGAACGGCTGTTGGCTTTGGGGAGATGGACTGAGGGGACGGGAGGGAGAAAATCAGTAGCAGGGAGTGCCTATGGAGAAAGACAAGACTGCCATGGAAGCAGGGTGCTACTGCTGAGTCATACACAGAGGGAGGAGCCACTATTGTAGCCTCTCTCTCCACACAGGCTGGCTCCTGCTGATGAACAATAAAAGAAGCCCTCTCAGGGCTGGCCCTCAGGCACCAGCCACCAAGCAATAGAAAAAGCCCTCTCAGGGCTGGCCGTTGAGCGTATCCTGCCAGGTGCCAGAGAAAAGTCCAGCCAGGGCTGGCCCTAATGCGCCTTACACCAGATGCCAGAAAACGCCCTCACTAGGGCCGTATCTCTTGTGCCTGTGGCCACCATCTTCCCTCCACATTTGGCACCACCAGGGCTCCCATGATCAAAACAGTCATACCACCTCTGTGCCCTATCCTCACAGGGGCAGACCCAAGAGCTCCAAGGTAGCCTCAGGACCAGACTCCTGTGGGTGGACCACATACAGAAGTGGGGATAAACCAAAGCTGAACCCCAGGGATGGGGCGAATAAGGAAGAGGAGTGAAAATTTTTCCATTGGCTGAACAAGGTGCAGATTAAGTCCCTATGATCGGATAAGTAGACCCTGTGTCTATGGAATATCTGAGTAGACAATGAGTGTTCCCACAAATGAAAATGGTCTATCTCTGGCAGCTGTGGACTTTGGGGGCAGCACATGTAGGAATTGGGCCAGATCAGAGTCTGAGTGGTCCCCACAGGGCCCACAGCATGTACAAAGACTAGCTCAAAGGCAGAGGAGGGACTCTTGCAGAGGTGGAGGTGGGCTGAGGCTCATGGCCTGTGCAAGGACACTTACAGTTGAGACCACAGGGAGCCATAATTGTTACTATTATTTTTATTATGTTTTGATTCATTCTGTTGTTTGTTCTGGCTTTTCTTTTCTTTTGTATTTTTTGTCATTTAGTCTTTTGGGATCTTTGTGTTTTATAATATATTGTTTATTTTTTATTCTATGTTTTTTAATATTTCTATTTTTACTTGGCTTTTTTGTTGTTCTGTGTTCTTTTCCCATATTTTTCCTTCTTCTTTTTCTTTAATATATTTTTAATTTTTTTATATTTCCATTTCTACTTTGCTTTTCTGTTGTTCTGTGGTTTTCCCCTCTTTTAAAAATTCATTTTTATCTGTTTGTTCTGTTTCTTTTCTTTATTCATCAGTTGGCACACTGCTTTAGTTTTGTTTTTAGGTTTTGTCTTTTTGTTCATTTTGATTCTTATTGATTGTGTCTTTGGGTTCTTCTGTTTGTCTGGATGTGCTCTTGCTTTTTCTTTTATTTGGTTCTGTTTTTGTTTCTTTTGCATATGTGTGTGTTTCCTCATTTCTGTTTTTGTTTGATTTTGATTTTACCATTTGTCTGGAGTATTGTTAGTCTTTATTTTCTTCTTCTTTAATATATATATATATATATATATATATATATATTTTTTTTTTTTTTTTGCGGTACGCGGGCCTCTCACTGTCGGGGCCTCTCCCATTGCGGAGCACAGGCTCCGGACGCGCAGACTCAGCGGCCATGGCTCACAGGCCCAGCCGCTCCTCGGCATGTGGGATCTTCCCAGACCGGGGCACGAACAGGTGTCCCCTGCATCCGCAGGTGGACTCTCAACCACTGCGCCACCAGGGAAGCCCTTCTTTAATATATTTTAATTTTATTTTTTATATTTCTATTTCTATGTTGCTTTCTGATGTTCTGCCTTCTTTCCCCATTTTCTTTTCTTTTTTTTGGTATCATTTTTGTCTGTTTGTTTTGTTTCTTTGCTTCCTTTTTTACTTGGCACTCTACTTTGGTTTTGTTTTTGTGTTTTTGTTAGTTTTCTTTTTAATTGTTTGATTTTGTCCTTTGGTTCTTTTGTTTGATGGTACTCTTGCTTTTTGTTTAATTTGATTCTGTTTTTGTTTCTTTTGTGTCAGTGCATGTTTCCTTGTTTCTGTTTTGTTTGCTTGATTTTACTTTTTACCATTTGTCTGGGGTTTTGTTAGTCTTTTTTTTTTTTTAATCCCCTTTATTGCGAGGATGAGTGACTTGCAGGGTCTTAGTTCCTTGACTGGAAGTGAGGCCTGAGGCTCTGGGGTGGGAGCAGTGAGTCCAGGACTCTGGAGCACTAGAGAATTCCTGGCCCCAGGGAAGATTAATCGCTGAGAGCTCTCATGGAGGCCTCTATCTGAATCCAAGACTGGGCTCCACCCAACAGCCTGCAACTCCCAGTGCTGGATGCCTAACACCAAACAACAAACAAGACAGGAACACAAACCCACACATCTACACACAGACTACTTAAAGTCATACTGAGCTCACAGACACCACAAAACACACCACCTGATATGGCCCTGCTCATCACAGGGAAAAGACTCAGATCCACTCACCAGAAAGCAGGCACCAGTCCCTCCCATCAGGAAGCCTATGCAAACCACTGGACCAACCTCGCCACCAGGGGCATAAAACAGAAGCAAGAGGAAGTAGAACCCTGCAGTCTAGGGAAAGGAGACCTCAAATACTGTAAATTAGAAAAAACGTGAAGACAGAGAAATATCTTGTAGACAAAGGAACAAGATAAAAACCCACAAGACCAAATAAATGAAGAAGAAATAGGCAAGCTACCTGAAAAAGAATTCAGAGTAATGATAGTAAACATGATACAAAATCTCAAAAACAGAATGGAGAAAATACAAGAAACATTTCACAAGGACCTAGAAGAAGTAAAGAGCAAACAAAGAGTAATGAATAACACAATAACTGAAATTAAGAATACTCTAGAAGGAATAGCAGAATAACTGAGGCAGAAGAACAGATTAGTGAGCTGGAAGAGAGAACAGTGGAAAAAATTGCTGCAGAACAGAATAAAGAAAAAGAATTAAAATAATTGAGGATGGTCTCAGAGACCTCTGGGACAGCATTAAGCACACCAACATTCGAATTATAGGTGTCCCGGAAAAAGAAGAAAAAACGTAAGGGTCTGAGAAAATATTTGAAGAGATTATAGTCAAAAACTTCACCAACATGGGAAAGGCAATAGTCAAGGCCAGGAAGTGTAGAGAGTCCCATACAGGATAAACCAAGGAGAAACAGGCTGAAACATATTAATCAAACTAACGAAAATTAAACACAAAGAAAAAATGTTAAAATCAGAAAGGGAAAAGCAACAAATAACACAAAAGGGAGTACACATTAGGTTAACAGTTGACCTTACAGCAGAAAATACAGGATAGAAGGGAGTGGCAAGACATATTTAAAGTGATGAAAGAGAAAAACCTACAACTAAGATGATGCTACCCGGCAAGGATCTCATTCAGATTCGATGAAGAAAACAAAAGCTTTACAGACAAGCAAAAGCTAAGAGAATTCAGCACCATCAAACCAGCTTTACAACAAATGCTAAAGGAACTTCTCTAGGCAGGAAACGCAAGAGGAGGAAAAGACCTACAAAAACTAACCAAAAACAATTGAGAAAATGGTAATAGGAAAATACATTTCAATAGGTGCCTTAAATGTAAATGGATTTAAAAAGACACAGACTGGCTGAATGGATACAAAAACAAGACCCATATATATGCTGTCTACAAGTGACCTACTTCAGACTTAGGGACACATACAGACTGAAAATGAGGGGATGGAAAAAAGATATTCCATGCAAATGGAAATCAGAAGAAAGGTGGAGTAGCAATATTCATATCAGATAAAATAGACTTTAAGATAAAGACTATTACAAGGGACAAGGAAGGACAGTACATAATGATCAAGGGATCAGTCCAAGAAGAAGATATAACAATTGTACATATTTATACACCCAACATAGGAGCACCTCAATAGATAAGGCAAATGCTAACAACCATAAAAGGGTAAACTGACAGTAACACAATAATAGTAGGGGACTTTAATATCCCACTTACACCAAAGAACAGACCATCCAAACAGAAAATAAATAAGGAAACACAAGCTTTAAATGATATATTAGACCAGGTGGACTTAGTTGATATTTATGGGACTTTCCATGCAAAAACAACAGAATACACTTTCTTCTCAAGCGCACATGGAACATTCGCCAGGATGGATCACGTCTTGAGACACAAATCAGGCCTCGGTAAATTCAAGAAAACTGATATTGTATCAAACATTTTTTCCGACCACAATGGTATGAGACTAGATATCAATTAGAGGAACAAAAACTAAAAAATACAAACACATCGAGTCTAAACAATACTCTACTAAATAACCAAGAGATCACTGAAGAAATCAAAAAGGAAAAAAAAAATACCTAGAAACAAATCACAATGAAAATATGATGACCCAAAACCTATGGGATGCAGCAAAAGCAGTTCTAAGAGGGAAGTCTATAGTAATACAATCTAACTTCAAGAAAGAAGAAAAATCTCAAATAAACAACCTAACCTTTCACCTAAAACAATTAGAGAAGGAAGAAGAAGAACAACAACAAAAAAAAAACCCAAAAACAAACAAATAAAAAAACCCCGAAGCTAACAGAAGGAAAGAAACCATAAAGATCAGATGAGAAATAAATGAAAAAGAAATGAAGGAAACAACAGCAAAGATCAATAAAGCTAAAAGCTAGTTCTTTAAGAAGATAAAAAAATATTGATAAACCATCAGCCAAACTCATCAGGAAATAAAAAGGAGAAGACTCAAATCAACAGAATTAGAAATGAAAAAGGAGAAGTAACAGCTGACACTGCAGAAATACAAAGGATCATGAGTGATTACTACAAGCAACTATAGGCCAATAAAATGGACAACCTGGAAGAAATGGACAAATTATTAGAAAAGCACAACCTTCTGAGACTGAACCAGGAAGAAAGAGAAAATATAAACAGACCAATCACAAGCACTGAAGTTGAGACTGTGATTAAAAATCTTCCAACAAACAAAAATCCAGGACCAGATGCCTTCCGAGGTGAATTCTATGAAACATTGAGAGAACAGGTAACAGTTATCCTTCTCAAATTCTTTCACAACATAGCAGGGGGAGGAACACTCCCAAACTCATTTCACGAGGCCACCATCACCCTGATACCAAAACCAGGCAAAGATGTCAAACACACACACAAAAAATTACAGAACTATATCACTGATGAACATAGATACAAAAATTCTCATTAAATACTAGAAAACAGAATCCAACAGCATCATACACCATGATCAAGTAGGGTTTAACCCAGGAATGTAAGGATTTTTCAAAATACACAAATCAATCAAGGTGATACACCATATTAACAAATTGGTGGATAAAAACCATATGATAATCTCAGTAGATGCAGAAAAATCTTTCAACAAAATTCAACACCGATTTATGGTAAAAACTCTTCAAAAAGTGAGCATAGAAGGAACCTACCTCGACATAATAGAAGCCATATATGACTAACCCACAGCCAACATCATTCTCAAAGATGAAAAATTGAAAGCATTTTCTCTAAGATCAGAAACAAGACAAGTGTGCCCACTCTCACCATTATTATTCAACAAAGTTTTGGAAGTTTTAGCCATAGCAATCAGAGAGGAAAAATAAATAAAAGGAATCCAAATTGGAAAAGAAGAAGTAAAACTGTCACTATTTGCAGATGACATGATACTATATATAGAAAATCCTAAAGATACCACCAGTAAACTACTAGAGCTCATCAATGAGTTTGGTAAAGTAGCAGGATACAAAGTTAATGCACAGAAATCTCTTGCATCCCTATACACTAACAAAAAAAAAAATCAGAAAGAGAAATTAAGGAAACACTCCACTTTACCATTGCAACTAAAATAATAAAATACCTAGGAATAAACCTACCTAAGGAGGCAAAACACCTGTATGCAGAAAACTATAAGACACTGATGAAAGTAATTAAAGATGATAAAAACAGATGGAGAGATATACCATATTCTTGGTTGGAAGGGTCAATATTGTGAAAATGACTATACTACCCAAAGCAATCTACAGATTCAATGCAGTCCTTATCAAATTACCAATAGAATTTTTCACAGAACTAGAACAAAAAAACTTACAATTTGTATGGAAACACAAAAGACCATGAATAGCCAAAGCAGTCTTGAGAAATGAAAATGGAGCTGGAGGAATCAGGTTCCCTGACTTCAGACTATACTACAATGCTACAGTAATCAAGATAGTATGTTACTGGCACAAAAACAGAAACATAGATCAATGGAACAGGATAGAAAGCCCAGAGATAAACCCATGCACTTATGGTCACCGTATCTTTGATAAAGGAGGCAAGAATATACAATGGAGAAAAGACAGCCTCTTCAGTAATTGGTGCTTGGAAAACTGGATGGCTACATGTAAAAGAATGAAATTAGAACACTCCGTGACACCACACACAAAAATAAACTCAAAATGGATTAAGATCTAAATGTAAGGCCAGACCCTATAAAACTCTTATAGGAAAACATAGGCAGAACACTATGACATAAATCACAGAAAGATCCTTTTTGACCCACCTCCTAGAGAAATGGAAATAAAAACAAAAATATACTAATGGGACCTAATGAAACGTAAAAGCTTGTGCACAGCATAGGAAACCATAAACAAGATGAAAAGACAACCCTCAGAATGGGAGAACATATTTGCAAACAAAGCAACTGATAAGGGATTAATATCAAAATGTACAAGCAGCTCATACAGCTCAATATCAAAAAACAAACAACCCAATCCAAAAATGGGCAGAAGACCTAAATAGACGTTTCTCCAAAGAAGATATACAGATTGCCAATGAACATGTGAAAAGATGCTCAACATCACTAATCATTAGAGAAATGAAAATCAAAACCACAATTAAGTGTCACCTCACACTAGTCAGAATGATCATCATCAAAAAATCTACAAACAATAAATGCTGGAGAGGGTGTGAAGAAAAGGGAACCCTCTTGCACTGTTGGTGGGAATGTAAATCGATACATCCATGGTGGAGAACAGTATGGAGGTTCCCTATAAAACTAAAAATAGAACTACCATATGACCCAGAAATCCCACTACTTGGCATATACCCTGAGAAAACTGTAGTTCAAAAAGATACATGTACCACAATGTTCATTGCAGCACTATTTACAATAGCCAGGACATGGAAGCAACCTAAATGTCCATCAACAGATGAAAGGATAAAGAAGATGTGGCACATATATACGATGGAATATTACTCAACCATAAAGAGAAACGAAACTGAGTTATTGGTAGTGAGGTGGTTGGACCTAGAGTCTGTCATACAGAGTGAAGTAAGTCAGAAAGAGAAAAACAAATACTGTATGTTAACATATATATATAGAATCTAAAAAAATGGTCCTGATGAACCCAGTGGCAGGGCAGGAATAAAGACACAGATGTAGAGAATGGGCTTGAGGACACAGGGGTGAAGGGGAAGCTGGGACAAAGTGCGTGAGTGACATTGACATATATACACTACCAAATGTGAAGTAGATAGCTAATTGGAAGCTGCTACATAGCACAGGGAGATCAGCTCAACCTAGAGGGGTGGGATTGGGACCATAGGAAGGAGGCTCAAGAGGGAGGGTATATGGGGATATATGTATGCATATAGCTGATTCACTTTGTTGTACAGCAGAAACTAACACAACATTGTACATCAATTATACTCCAATAAAGATGAAAACAAAAACATGAGGAAGCAGAGCGACCATGTGGAAAAGCGTATTAATCTGACTGTGACATCCTGACGAGGAGATGGGCCTGGTGCAGAGGGCCATCCCTGATATCCTGAGCTCCTGTGCCTGCAGTAACTGATCAACGGCCCTCCAACTAGCAACCAGGAGACCCTTGGTGAAGCCATGCATCCCTGTTCTGCTGCAGGTGATTGTGACCAGGGTTTCCTGCTTCCTGGAAGGAAAGATATGGCAGTTGCTAGAGCCCTTGGGCTTCCAACACACCTTTGTTGACTCTGTTGCTACCTGACTGAAATTGGAGAATTTTGCCCTTGTGCCAACACCTGCTGGGTGGTCTCTGCCTTCAAATGGTGGAGGATGGTGCGCTAGTTCCAGGCCTAGTGCTTCCAGCTATGCCCACCATGAATGGCCCATTATCACTACTCAACAGCATTCAGATTCCCTGCCTTGTCTGGAGAGCAGGAGAATCAAGGCACTACTCCCCTTCCTTATCCAGCTCATCCCTGTCCCTCAGTGTCCAGTGGGATGGCAAATACTCCCAGCTTGGATGCCTTGGAAAAAGATGGAAAACTATCTTCAGCTGAGAAGTGGTTATTAAATATCCATTAGAACTCTAGCTCTTCTGAAAAGAATAGGGGTCGCCTGTGATGTTTGATTTTATGTGTGAACTTGACTGGGTCCAGGGTGCCAGGGTATTCGGTCAAACATTATTCTGGGTGTCTCTGTGAGGGTGTTTTGGATAAGATTAACATTTAAATTGGCTGACTGTGTAAGGAAGATCTCCCTGCCTAATGTGATTGGGCTTCAACCAATCAGTTCTATTGAACAAAAAGGCTGACCTTCCCTGGAGTAGGGGAGGATTCTCCCTGCCTTAGTGCCTTTGAACTGGGACACTGGTTTTTTTCCTGCCTTTGGACATGGGCTAAAACATCAGCTCTTCCTGAGTCTCTAGCATGCCGAGTCACTGTAGATTTTGGGATTTCCCAGGCTGCATAATCAGGCATATACACCTCCTATTGATTCTGTTTCTCTGGAGAACATTGACAAATACACTCTTGTTACACAAAAACAATTTTTTAAAAAAAAATTAGTTAGCAGTTTTCTAACAAGCTGCTTTCTAAATACCAGCATTTTTCTATTAGTAGGACTTTTGACTCCTTCATTCTTTTCCTAACACAGCAGCTGGAGAAGTCCTCTCAAAGGTAATTCAGATCATGTCATCCTATGCTCAAAGCCTCCCAATGTTCCCATTTCATGCAGAAAGCCAAAGTCCCTTTTATCAGCTACAAGGCCCTACAGAGCCTTCTTCCCACCCTGGCCTGTTCTCTCTCCTGCCTTCTCTTATGCTCCCCAGACCTGCTCTGCCATCACCTCATTCCAGCCACTCAGACTTCTCTGTTTGCCCTTGAACTGGTTGGACATTTTTCCATCTCAGCACCTTTGTTCTTTTTCTCTCTGCTTAGAGTGATCTTCCCCAAATTTTCATGGCTTCCTCTCCACATTTGCTTTTTAGCTTTATACTCCCATGTCTCCTGCTTAGTAAAGTCTTCCTTGCTATTCTATCTAAAATCACAAAACACTTATGCCTTCCTTTCTTTGTTTCCTTATCATTTACCACTGTCTAACAGACATACATTTTCAATTATTTTGTTTAAGATCTAACTCTCCTAGAATACACTTTCTTCTCAAGTGTACATTCCCCAGGATAGATCACATCCTGGGCCACTGATCAAGCCTTGGTAAATTTAAGAAAATTGAAATCATATCAAGCATCTTTTCTGACCACACACTATTGGCTTAGAAATCAATTACTGGGAAAAAAAACTGTAAAAACACAAACACATGGAGGCTAAACAATATGTAACTAGACAACCAATGGATCACTGAAGAAATCAAAGAGGAAATGAAAAAATGCCTAGAGAAAATGACAATGAAAACACAATGACCCCGAACCTATGGGATGCAGCAAAAGCAGTTCTAAGAGGGAAGTTTATAGCAACAAATCTTACCTCAGGAAACAAGGCAAATCTCCAATAAACAACATAACCTTACGCCTAAAACAATTAGAGAAAGAAAAACAAGCAAAACCCAAAGACCAAAAGTTAGTAGAAGGAAAGAAATCATAAAGATCAGAGCAGAAAAAAATGAAATAGAGATGAAGAAAACAATAGCAAAGATCAATGAAACTAAAAGCTGGTTCTTTGAGAAGACCAAAAAAAATGGATAAAACTTTAATGAGACTCAACCAAGAAAAAAAGGAAGAGGGCTCAAATCAATAAAATTAGAAATGAAAAAGGAGAATTTACAACAGACACCACAGAAATACAAAGGACCATAAGAGACCACTACAAGCAACTCTATGCCAATGAAAATGGACAACCTGGAAGAAATGGAAGAATTCGTAGAAAGGTACAAACTTCCAAGATTGAAACAGAAAAAAAAAATAGAAAATATGAACAGACCAATCATAGGTACTGAAATTGAAACAGTGATTAAAAAAACTTCCAACAAACAAAAGTCCAGGACCAGATGGCTTCACAGGTGAATTCAATTAAACATTTAGAGAAGAGTTAACAGCTATCCTTCTGAAACTCTTCCAAAAATTGCAGAGGAAGGAACACTCCCAAGGTCATTCTATGGGGCCACCATCACCCTGATACCAAAACCAAAGATATCACAAAAAAAGAAAATTACAGGCTAATAGGATGAACCTAGATGCCAAAATACTCAACAAAATGCAAGCAAACAGAATCCAACAACACATTGAAAGGATCATCCACCATGATCAAGTGGGATTTAACCCAGGGAGACAAGGATTCTTTAATATCCACAAATCAATCAGTGTGATACACCACATTAAAAAATTGAAGAATAAAAACCATATGATCTTCTCAATAGATGCAGAAAGGCTTTTGACAAAATTCAACTCCCATATGATAAAAGCTCTCCAGAAAGTGGTAATAGAGGGAACTTACCTCAACATAATAAAGGCCATATATGACAAACCTACAGCTAACATCATACTCAATGGTGAAAAGCTGAAAGCATTTCCTGTAAGATCAGGAACAAAACAAGGATGTCCACTATTGCCACTTTAATTCAACATAGTTTTGGAAGTTGTAGCCATGGCTATCAATGAAGAAAAAGAAACAAAAGGAATCCAAATTGGAAAAGAAGTAAACTGTAACAATTTGTAGATGACATTATGCTATACAGAGAGAAGCCTAGAGATGCTACCAGAAAACTACTAGAGCTCATCAATGAATTTGGTAAAGTTGCAAGATACAAAATTAATACACAAAATCAGTTCCATTTCTATACACTAACAGTGAAAGATCAGAAAGAGAAATCAAGAAAACAATCCTGTTTACCATCGCATCAAAAAGAATAAAACACCTAGGAATAAACCTACCTAAGGAGACAAAAGACCTCTACCCTGAATACTGTAAGACATTGATGGAAGAAATCAACATGACAAAAACAGATTGTAGGATATATCACGTTCTTGGATTGGAAGAATCAATATTGTCAAAATGACTATACTATACAAGGCAATCTACAGATTCAATGCAATCCCTATCAAATTCCCAATGGCATTTTCCATAGAACTAGAACAAAAAATTCTAAAATTTATATGGAAAAACAAAAGACCCTGAATATCCAAAGCAATCCTGAGAAAGAAAAACAGAGATGGAGGAATCAGACTCCCTGACTTTGGACTATACTACAAAGCTACCAGTAAAAATTACAATATGGTACTGGTACAAAAAAAGAAATGTAGATCAACGGAATAGGATAGAAAGCACAGAAATAAACTCATACATCTATGGTCAACTAATGTATAACAAAGGGTGCAAGAATATACAGTGGAGAAAAGACAGTGTCTTCAATCAGTGGTGCCAGGAAAACTTGACAGCTACATGTAAAAAAATGAAAATAGAACACTCTCTAACACCATATAAAAAAGAAACTCAAAATCAATCAAAGACCTAAATGTAAGGCCGGACACTATAAAACAGGACAACATAGACAGAAGGCTCTTTGACAAATTTGCAGCAATATCTTTTTTGATCCACCTCCTAGAGTAATGAAAATAAAAAGAAAAATAAAAAAATGGGACCTAATTAAACTTAAAAGCTTTTGCCCAGCAAAGAAAACCATAACAAAGTGAAAAGGCAACCCACAGCATGGGAGAAAATATTTGCAAATTACGTGACCGACAAGGGATTAATTTCCAAAATATACAGACAACTCATGCAGACCTGTGTCAAAAGAAACCACAAACAACCTAATCAAAAAAATGGGCAGGAGATCTAAATAGACTTTTCTCCAAACAAGACCTACAGAAGGCCAAAAAGCATGTGAAAAGATGCTCAACATCACTAATTATTAGAGAAATGCAAATCAAAACTACAATGAGGTATCACCTCACATGGTTCAGAATGGCCATCATCAAAAAGTCTACAAACAATAAATGCTGGAAGGGTGTGGAGAAAAGGGACCACTCCTACACTGCTGGTGGGTATGCAAATTGGTACAACCACTATGGAGAACAATATGGGTGTTCCTCAATAAAACTAAAATAGAGTTGCCACATGATCCAGCAATCACACTCCTGAGAAAACCATAATCCAAAAGGATACATGCACTCCAACGTTCATTGCAGCACTGTTTACAATAGCCAAGACATGGACACTATCTAAATGTCCAGCAAGAGGACTTACAAGATGACAGAGGAGTAAGACGTGGAGAACACCTTCCTCCCCACAAATACATCAAAAATACATCTACAGGTGGAACAACTCCTACAGAACACCTACTGAACGCTGGCAGAAGACCTCAGACTTTCCAAAAGGAAAGAAATTCTCCACATACCTGGGTAGGGCAAAAGAAAAAAAAAGAGAGACAAAAGAATAAGGATGGGACCTGCTCCTCTGGGAGGGAGCTGTGAAGGAGGAAAGGTTTCCACACACTAGGGAGCTCCTTCACAGGTGGAAATGGGGGGTGGGTGGGGGGCAAGCTTCAGAGCCACAGAGGAGAACACAGCAACAGGGGTGCAGAGGGCAAAGTGGAGAGATTCCCACACAGAGAGTCAGTGCTGACCAGCACTCACCAGCCCGAGAGGCTTGTCTACTCACCCGCTGGGGTGGTTGGGGGCTGGGAGCTGAGGCTTGGGCTTCGGAGGTCAGATCCCAGGGAGAGGACTGGGGTTGGTTGCATGAGCACAGCCTGAATGGGGCTAGTGCACCACAGCTAGCTGGGAGGGAGTCCAGGAAATTGTCTGGAACTGCCTAAGAGACAAGAGACAATTTTTTCGGGGTGCACCAGAAGGGATTCAGAGCACAACCTAAACGAGTTCCAGAGACGGGCGCAAGCTGCAGCTATCAGCCCAGACACCAGAGACGGGCATGAAATGCTAAGGCTGCTGCTTCATCCACCAAGAATCCTGTGTGCAAGCACAGGTCACTATCCACACCCTCCCTCCGGGGAGCCTGTGCAGCCCGCCACAGCCAGGGTCCCGTGATACAGAGACAACTTCCCCAGGAGAACACACAGCATGCTTCAGGCTGTTGCAACATCACGCTGGCCTCTGCCACGCAGGCTCGCCCTGCATTCCATACCCCTCCCTCCCTCCGGCTTGAGTGAGACAGTGTCCCTTAATCAGCTGCTACTTTAACCTCGTCCTGTCTGAGTGAAGAACAGACGCCCTCAGGTGACCTACATGCAGAGGCGGGGTCAAATCCAAAGCTAAACCCCAGGAGCTGTGTGAACAAAGAACAGAAAGGGAAATTTTTCCCAGTAGCCTCAGGAGCAGCGGTTTAAGTCTGCACAGTAAACTTGATATATCTTGCATCTCTGGAATACCTGAATAGACAATGAATCATCCCAAAATTGAGTTGGTGGACTTTGGGAGCAACTGCAGACTTGGGGTTTGTTTTCTGCATCTAATTTGTTTATGGTTTTATGTTTATCTTAGTTTAGTATTTAGAGTTTATTATCACTGGTAGATTTGTTTATTGATTTGGTCGCTCTCTTCCTTTTTTCTATATATAGATATACATATATTTTTCCTTTGCCTCTTTTTGTGAGTGTGTATGTGTATTCTTCTTTGTGTGATTTTGTCTGTATAGCTTTGCTTTTACCATTTGTCCTAGGGTTCTCTCTGTCCGTTTTTTTTTTTAACTATAGTTTTTAGTGCTTGTTATCATTGGTGGAGATATCATTATCTCTCCTTTCTTTCTTTTTTCTATTACTTATTAATTTTTCTTTATTTTTCATAATAATTTTTTTATTTTAATAACTTTATTTTATCTTTATTTATTTCTTCTTTCTTTCTTCCTTCCTTCCTTTCTTTCTTTCTTTCTTTCTTTCTTTTCTTTCTTTTTTTCTCCCTTTTCTTACGAGGCATGTGGCTGACAGGGTCTTGGTACTCTGGCCAGGTGTCACGCCTGTGCCTGTGTGGTGGGAGAGCCAGGTTCAGGACATTGATCCACCAGAGACCTCTCAGCTCCACATAATATCAGAAGGCGAAAGCTATCCCAGAGATCTCCATCTCAACGCTATGACCCAGCTCCACTCAATGACAAGCAAGATACAATACTGGAGACCCTATGCCAAACAACTAGCAAGACAGGAGCACAACCCCACCCAGTAGCAGAGAGGATGTCAAAAATCATAATAAGGTCACAGGCATCCCAAAACACACCATCAGATGTGGTCTGGCCCACCAAAAAGACAAAATCCAGCCTCATCCACCAGAACACAGGCACCAGTCGCCTCCACCAGGAAGCCTACATAACTCACTGAACCAACCTTACCCACTGCAGGCAGACACCAAAAACGACAGGAAATATGGAACCTACAGCCTGCAAAAAGGTGACCCCAAACACAGTAAGTTAAGCAAAATGAGAAGACAGAGAAATAGGCAGCAGATGAAGGAGCAAGGTAAAAGGTCACCAAACCAAACAAATGAAGAAGAAATACACAGTCTATGTGAAAAAGAATTCAGAGTAATGATAGTAAAGATGATCCAAAATCTTGGAAATAGAATGGAAAAATACAAAACACATTTAAGAAGGACATAGAAGAATTAAAGAGCAAACAAAGAAGGATGAACAACATAATAAGTGAAATTAAAAATTCTCTAGAAGGAATCAAGAGCAGAATAACAGAGGCAGAAGAACAGATAAGTGACCTGGAAGATAAAATATTGGAAATAACTACCACAGAGCAGAATAAAGAAAAAAGAATGAAAAGAATTGAGGACAATCTCAGAGACCTCTGGGACAACATTAAACACACCAACATTTGAATTATACGGGTCTCAGAAGAAGAGAAAAAAAAAAGGAACTGAGAAAATATGTGAAGAGATTATAGTTGAAAACTTCCCTAATATGGGAAAGGAAATAGTCAATCAAGTCTGGGAAGCACAGAGAGTCCCATACAGGATAAATCCAAGGAGATACACGTCAAGACACATATTAATCAAACTATCAAAAATTAAATATAAAGAAAATATATTAAAAGCAGCAAGGGAAAAACAACAAATAACATACAAGGGAGTCCCCATGAGGTTAACAGCTGATCTTTCAGCAGAAATTCTGCAAGCCAGAAGGGAGTGGCAGGACATATTTAAAGTGATGAAAAGGAAAAACCTACAACCAAGATTACTCTACTCAGCAAGGATCTCATTCAGATTCGACAGGTAAATTAAAACTTTTACAGACAAGCAAAAGTTAAGAGAACTCAGCACCACAAAACCAGCTTTAAAATAAATGCTAAAGGAACTTCTCTAGGCAGGAAACACAAGAGAAGGAAAAGGCCTACAATAACAAACCCAAAACAATTCAGAAAATGGGAATAGGAGCATACATGTCGATAATAACCTTAAATGTCAATGGATTAAATGCTCCAACCAAAAGCCATAGACTGGCTGAATGGATACAAAAACAAGACCCATATATATGCTGTCTACAAGAGACCCACTTCAGACCTAGGAACACATACACACTGAAAGTGAGGGGATGGAAAAAGATATTCCATGTAAATGGAAATCAAAAGAAAGCTGGAGTAGCAAATGTCATATCAGACATAATAGACTTTAAAATAAAGATTATTACAAGAGACAAAGAAGGACAGTACACAATGATCAAGGGATCAATTCAAGAAGAAGATATAATAATTGTAAATATTTGTGTACCCAGTGGACACAATGGACATTTATGGATGGACATGAATGGATAAAGATGATGTGATATATATATATATATATATATATATATATATATATATATACTATGGAATATTTCTCAGCCATAAAAAAGAATGAAATAATGTTATTACAGCAACATGGATGAACCTAGAGATTATCATACTAAGTGAATTTAAGTCAGACAGAGAAAGACAAATATCATATGGTATTGCTTATATGTTGAATCTAAAGAAAGGTGCAAAAGAACTTAATTACAAAACAGAAATAGAGTCACAGATGTAGAAATCAAACTTATGGTTACCAAGGGGGAAACGAGGCGAGAGATAAATTGGGAGATATGGACTGACATATACTCACTACTTTCTTTCTATAAGATAGATAACTAATAAGGACTTACCTTACAGCACAGGGAACTCTACCCAATACTCCATAATGACCTGTATGGGAAAAGAATCTAAAAATAGACTGGATATGTGTATACGTATACATGTATAACTGATTCACTTTGCTGTACATCAGAAACTAACACAACATTGTAAATCAACTATACTCTAGTAGAAATTTAAAAAAAGAAGAAAAAGACCTAGCTCTCTTAATAGAATATGAGCACCGGGAAGACAGAGTTTTTGTATCTCCAGCACCAAAGTAAGGCCTAGCACATTTGGAGATGCCCAATAAATCTTTATTAAATAGGTGAATTAATAAATGCTTTTAAACTTTAAAGAAATTTTGTATGCTGTATTTCACTTTGATCTGTTAAACTCTGTGGGTTTTGGTCTCAAAGCCATGTCACTACTGTCTTAACTCTTTCAGTCAGTGGGTGACAAGGGCTGTACTTGTGAACTCACTTCACATCATTTTACACAGATTTTACACACAGAAACTTTTCCTTCTCCAGACAAGGAAATAAAATGTTTTTTATGTATCCTTCATTGGAGTATCACTGAATACACATTTTAGTTTAATTAGTTGATCTCTTCAATTCTACCTCTATGAAAGCAGAATAATTAATATGAAATATAAGAAATTATGCTAAACTGTTTAGCCTAATAGTGTTCTATGTTAAACAAAGGTGAAGTATAGCATAATAAGTTTAAAAAAGGACCACTGGGCTGGAATAAAAAGTGTAGTTTCCATATATGGTTAACCTATTTCTTATTTACATTTCAACAGCTGCATGTGTCATTACAATTGTCCATACAAGGTCAAAGCCAAAAATAATGTTATTCCCAGGTAAAGTTTTCTCTACTTAGAAAGTAATAGAAAAATTTTACAAAGATGCCTCCCAGATCTTTGAGCATAACATTAAAAAAAAAAAAACAAGAACCTAAACTTACTGTATTATGTTACAATTAGCTAAATTCTGCTGTATTAACAAATGAAGAAATATTGGTTTGAAACTAAATCAAAGTGGTGAATTAAGTTTGCTAGAGAATTTTTTAGTGTAACTTAATCTAGCTGTTTTCGATAATATCTGCTGTTTCTGATAACTTACTGCATGAAACAAAATACAGTTAATTATTTGTTCTTTTTTTGAGGCTAAGGATATTTGATAGCAGTTGTATGAGTCATTATAGATTAAAAGTGTAATGTATATTGGTGAGGTATTCTTTGTTGAACTTCACTGTTCAAGACTTTTGAACACTGAGGACAGCACCTGGAGGAGATTCTTTGGCTGTTTTCCCGGTTGTTTCTCAGGATGGTCATTCTTGAGTTGATCTGTGATGACCCAGAACTTGGACCTTAGCTTTCCAGACTCAGCAGCCTGGCTGTCAGCTCTCTGAGAGTGGTTTTGCCTCTCAGGGAGAGACTTACACTATGAACTCAAAACCCTGGTGTTTAAACAGAATGGCCAATTTATTAACTTACAGCTATATTTTAGCTCCTGTAGGCAAGCTACATGGAGAGCACAAGTCTACACAGGGATTTGTAATTGTGAATACAAACATCCAATTGTACTTACTGAGTAATTGTGGAGTCAGGTTCATGATTTGAATGTTTCGAGATGCCAACAAAGGGAGCTTAATCACTTGATACCCACTGACTCAGCAGGTTAAGACCTTAAGGATAATGGACCGTTTCACCTGCATATGCAACAGTAAGTACAACTTTTGTCTTTGAAAACTTCTTTTTTTCTTTGCTGCATAGCTAATATTTTCTTTCTTTAGATGTGTTATGCATCCCCTTAAATGACTTTGCACTATTTCTGCTTTGAATCATTATGGATTGAATATATGTTAACATTTATATTCCTTTGGACAATATTATTTCCTTCATTTTCAAGTTCTTGTAGGCAGAGGGTATGCAGCTGTAAGAAACCAATATTTTCCACTGTATACATTTTTTAAAAAGATAAGCTGATAAAGCTGCTTCCCTATTAATTAAATTATGGATCTAGGTTATTATCAGCCTAGTATCCTGAAGGGTTTTAGAGAGGTTGTCTTCTAGATGATTTTGCTTGTGGTTCCTGAATGATCACTTATTTTTTAATGGATCAGAGATTACTATGCTGCTATTTTAAGCTATATTTTTGTTTGCATGTAGGCTGAGAGAAGATGTAGCTGTATACTTTTAAGATAAACACTACTAAAATAGCTCCATGTACTGCTCCATGGCTCTCCTGTAATTTACTGAATACTAACTAGACCCAGCATCCCAATGCTAATTACTTTATGTTGTGCAACCAAATGCCAGCTGCCTGAACTGCCTTAAGTCTCAGCCTGCGGAGGATGTGTGATCCCTTGATATTGAAATAAAAATGACTTGAACTCCCAATGCGTCCACCACAAAATTGATGGGAATTTTTCCTAGTCACTTTTTCCTCTATTTTTTTTCAATGAAGTTTTTATTTTTCTTGGGTCTTGCCACTACAAACTGTGGACTCCTTTCTTCTCCATGTCATTGGAGTGCAGCCACTTTTCATTTCCTCCAACACTTTCATATGATGTGGTGAGAGGTATATTACTGATGATTTGTAGGTCGTTTACAAGTTGAGGAGCTATAATAATAAGAACAGTTGTTTAAGTTATACACCATAGCCCAACATTTAAAAAAATCTTAACAGTAAATATTAAGCACGCTTGTCTCTAAAATTCTGTCAGCCAACCCTTTTTTCCAGGGACACTGCTCTCCCCTTGGACCCTGCCCTGCCCTTGGCCTCCATTGGTCTGGCTTCTCCCCCATCCTCTTCCCTCTGCAGTCCTCTGCCTCCTCTCTGTTCCTGCCCCTAAGCCCCTCCATCTTGAGCTACTGTTGGAAACCCAAATTTATTTTTATGGATTAAAATTTAATTATTTTTCCTCAGTCTTCAATCATCCAGACTATGTGTGGAGAACTGTCTTTTCACAACCAAAGTCAGCAATCATGTTGACTTGCTTATAAAAGATAGTTCTCTTTCAGAGGAATTCTGCTATCAGTTCTTATACTTTGTGTCCTTTGTGTGCCTCAACCATACAGTTAGTAAAGTGGTAAACCTGAGGCATGACTGCAGGTGTGCTAAACCCCTCTGTGGTAGCCCTGTACGTGTCTTGACTCTTATGCTCTTGCATATCTGGGAGTCCTAAAACTGACCAAACATATTCTCCCCAGACCTCTTGATAAACACACACAAAAAGAGTCACAATCTTTTCCTTTGTTGTAGAGGAGAGTCCAATAGCATATTCTTCTTTCAAGTGTTACTCGAAATGTACTTGTTTATTTCCATGTGGTGTGATCCATATAGGGCTTTTGATGTGTTTGTAGGAATAGAAAAATCAGAAAATAGTTGAAAATAGTTGTTTGTTCATATTCTTTAATGCCTATAATTGCGGTGATGTTATCCTCTGGTAATTTTTTGACTCTATTTTCTGCCAAGAAACAAAATAATTTGAGTAATAAAAAAAAGTCTTAAGTATGTCATGATTGCCATAATAATATAGTGGATAGTGGAGCCAAATCTCCACTTCACATCCAGGGGATCTAGAAACACTTTCTGGCTTAGGAAAAAGTAGAAATATTCCTTTTTTGGTTTTCTTTAGTGTGGTAAACTGAAAAAAAGAAGTGCTGCTCCTGAGGCAGGATGGTGCAAGCTGGCAATGCACACATTTTGTTGTTGAGCCTGGTGGTTCTGCAGGGGTTGCTTGTTATACAGAGCAGGTCAGAGACACTGCTCTCAAATTGCTGGGGGTAAATTGTGGGTCTCAGGCAGGTAAGGGGTTAGGATACTGTAATATGATTGGGGAAACAGACACCATCAAATCAGTTAATGAAAAGTACCTTGAGATAGGTGAGCTTGCCCCTGTTATGAGAAGAAACAATATGATTCCAAAGAAAGGATCTGAGGAGAAATTATTTGAGCAAATACAATCTCACATCACATCTCCCTGTATGCATTCAGATGTTTGCCTCAGGGAGCCATTTAGATAGCAAAGGGGTTGGAACAGGAAAAGTTAAGTTCATTGGCAACCAAAAAGTTATGTTTTGTTACTGAGTTTCAGCTGTAATTTGAGGGGCATCAAAGGGCTTCTATAATGGGTCAAAATATAAAACTTTTAGAGAAATGTTTGCAAAATACTTTTTAGAAAAATTGAGGTGCTTTTTCCAAGAGAACATTTTCTCCTAAGTTTCAACAATGTGCATTCAGTTCACTGGCATACCTTGGGCTAAATTACTACCAGTTTTTTTAAAAACTAATTTTCAGACTTTTATCAATCCAGTATCTGGGGAACATTGTTCATTTGAACTTGCATTTTTCTGTAGGTAGGTAACCCAACTATAATAATTACATTATGGAAAATTTATTAGCTTCTTCTTTGCTACTCATAATTTATTTTACCAGCTTTTGTAGCTTAAGGTGGAATGTTGAGAGTCAGAGAGCAGTAAGAAAGTATTTTCCAATTTCATTGTTATGTGGGTATATAATGCTTGCAAATATTAATTCTCATACGTTTTTGAATATATAGACAACAAACCAAATTTTATAAAGGTATTATTAAAATGAAAAAAACCCATAATACTTAAAATGGAAAACTAAGAAAAGAGGATTTTTGGTATCTGTTTCTCTGTTGTCCCTTTTTGTTATGGCCAACTTAAGTCCCTTTCTCTAGTTCTATTTAAAAGTGAGTTATTAGTAAGACAAGAAAGTAAAAAATGAGGCATAAACTGTGTTCAGATATAACATATTCTAAGAAAGAAAGTGAAAATTTACTACTCCCTAGAAATAAATATTTTCCAGGGTTGTTGAACTATGGAATGTTAAATGTCCTCAGATGAATTCACAGCATTCAGGAACAGTGAATTTATGAATCTGGTTCATCTTCAAGAGAATTATTCTGTTCTGTATTTTGAGCTGCTTCATTCCATGAATTTAAACTAATTTGGGGGGATTAGTGGCAGTTAGTCGTGATGCTTAGAGGAAACACAAACTGTTAAAAGCAGCTCTACTCTCAGTTTTATTATCATCTGAATAGTTTTCTAAACACATAAAAATCCTAAAGGCTTAAGATTAAATTAAGACTGAGTGACTCATTATTGAGGATATGACTTAGGGTACATATGGCGGATACTTAGGTGCCCTTCATGTTTTCTAAAGTTAAGGCTCATGGTGACTAGCTGGGCACATCCCACTTAGCCTTTACAACTGTGGAAAACTGAACCCATAAGCTCAGCGCTGGAAAGTCTCGCACAAATGGGAGACAGTTTCCTACATTCAGTACCAAGCACTGCATCATTAGTTCATTGGTAAATAATTGTTTTGGCCCTAACACCTTTTTTTGTTGTTGTCTGTGATTAATTTCTTCATACATCTCTATGTATTCATCCTCTCCCTATATATCTATATCTATTGATTCTATATATCTGTATCACTTCATTCTATTTATGTAAACACACACATGGGTATACATAAACACATATACATATATACACACATATGGGAGGATGTTCACATCACTCCTTAACATTTAAAATATTTCACAAACTTACAAAAGACTATTGTGTATCAATGAGAAAATTACATGATTCATTTACTAAACTTGTTTTTAATAGTGGGAGGCATGTAAGCTGTTCACTTCATTCTGAGCATGATCAATTGATTCATACCCTAAATGGATACAGAGCAGGATATTATGGTCTTTCCTCTCCCTCCCTGAATTATGACATACCTTCCTGACAAATTTATTTGAAAAATGATTGAATGACTTCTTCTTATATTTAAGTATAGGTAATAAGTCATCCTTGAAAGACACTTAGGATACTGGAGAATTGTTCTTCACAAGGTGATAGAATTCACTTTTAAGTGGCTTCATCCAGCACCGTGGAAACCCTGTAGAAAAAGGGATTAATCCCTACTCATAGAGTTTTAATGGTGTGTAAGTGCACCACTGGCCTTAATATTTCAACACTCAGTTACCAGCCAGAGATTTTTTGCAAACATGATTCTAAAATGTTATCTGTTTCTCCTTACCTTCAATTCAGGAAGAGAATGAAATGTACCTAAAATCTGACATCTCTATTTGAATGCTTCAGAATTATGGGCTGTAGGCCACAGAGGACATAAAAAAATTTGCTGCATAGTTGTCATGAAATCTGTATCTATATGAATAGATAGCGGGAAAAACTTCCTAGCAGATCAAAGGGGAAAAGGGTTCTTATAAAGAGGAGAGTTCTTCTAACAACTATACAGGATTTAAATAATGATCAATACTAAGAGATATTTGATCTTCACATTTTTTGGAGAGCAAAGGAAATGCTAGGATTAATGGGCAGGAGCACAGAATCAGTGTTGCCATTAATACCTTGTATAGCTATCTACATTGTTTTATATCAGAACTGGGGAATGTTAGCATAGTGCTAGAAACTGAAAGGAAGTTGAAATGGAGGTTCAAAACATAAGTAATTCTGGCAAACATGATAACTTCAAAATGATTTTTGCTTTTCTTTTTTCACCATGAGTGCACACAGCACTCAGCTGATGTGTTCCTTTCTGTTTTAATCTGAAAATATTATCTCTCAAGAACTAAGGATTGAAAAGTTCTTTGTTAAGAATAAAAGTAGACCGGTTACTGTCCCAGTCCTCTCACTATGATTCCAAGGAAAGTTTGATTTATGACTTCGTCTTTGCTGTTGGACAGAGGCCTCAGACCATTGGAAATCTCCAGAGCTGTGGGAGAGGGGAGGGGCTGTGGCCCACCATGCTTGGGGAGTTCCAAGACCTGGTCTGCTTTTGGCCAAATACAAATGTTAACAGTTTGTTAGGCTAAGAAACTAAGTATGAGTTCTAAATGGTATCTCTATGAGTTAAGACTGTATAAATAATCAGACTTTCCTTAAAAATTTGTCAGTTATATGTGACTGTTTTATGGAAAATAAGTCAATTGTAGCATTCCCCATTTTGCAAAAAAATAAGGCAAGGGACATTTTTTTTTTCTTTTATAGTATCAGTAGAAAATGGAGCATAATGGAAAGCCAAACTGATCAATTGTTATTTTTAGGTAAGGTGATTTTAAGACTTGGTTTGGGCAGGGCTGTTTCAGTTTGCTCTGCTGTCCTGGCATAGTTATTAATAGTGCCCCCTTTGAGTCTCAAAAGTGTGCAAGTTTAGACAATAAATGCTATGGTCATCCTACCTTTAAGTATATAGGTACCTTTTGATGTATAGGTAGGCATAATATCTTAAAATGGTGCTACACAGAAAATAAGTTAGGGTTTAAAAAGGTGTAGAAATTAGCTTTATGAAACTCCTCCCACCAAATGAAAGCTTCCCCGGTACCCCAGAGAAGCTTACCCCAGAACTTTCACATTTCTAGGAACTAATTCATAACATAAAGAATATACCAAAGAAGCTCCTGTGTTCTTACACATATTTTATTTCTAATAAATTATTTCAATGGCAATGTTTATAAACATTATTTTTGTATAAGAGTGGGACAAGAGAATTTTCTATACAGTTTTCATTCATATATGAATAGAAGAGCTTCCTGGAAGAAGGGGTTCTCAGTGTGAAATAAGAGGTTCTTTTCAACCTTATGAAATCTAGAGGTAGTTGAAATGCGAGACAGGAATGGGTGTTTGGTAGGAGAGGTGAGACTGAGGCCTCCATAGGAGACCTGAACTGCAGGTGCCATCCGTATTATATTTGTCTCAGATCCCAAACTGCTTTATTTCATTTAATCTTCATGCAAAGCTGAGATTTCAGTTTCCAGATCTTACTGTTAATTTTTCGTTTAAAAGTAATTTTAGCAATTGTGGACCTATAGGTATATACGTACCTTCAAATAAGAGTAGATATTCAGTTACAGTGGAGTGTAACTGCATGCAACCCACTGTAATCTAACTTGATTAAGCTAGACTATAGTTATACTCACCTTTTAATTATATAGGCTAAAATCGAATTACACTATTTGTCCATTAATTACAAAGTGTGAAATATGTCATCAGAGCAAATGTGCCCTGCATTCCTCTTCTAAACACACCCAATTCTTCAACCCCACTTTCTCAATAAGAGGGAAAGTTAGTTCACTCTTTTAGAAAGATTATTGACTGGTTTCCTAAAGAAACTCAAGTGCACATTCCTTAGCTATACAAATGTCAGAAGTATAGAATAAAAGTATTGCTTACCTAAAATATATTTTAACCTTAAACTGTTCCTTCAAAGTTTGTTTTAGTTAGGACAGAGATACAAATAAGGGAAACTATTACGTCTTCTTTGAATTCCCAACAGGAAACTTTTGCTTGGTTTCAGGTGGTTATATTTTGCTATGATCATTGAAAATTTCCACTGATCTGTGACATAATATTTTAATCACATGGAGCTTTACAACTACAATTTATAATGTTGAGGTTAAAAGACTAAGTTCAATAGAGCATTAAAATTACATATAGGTATTCTGTTAATTAAAAAAAAATAAGCAGACAAATTTATACCAAGCACTTTGTGTATACAAGAGAAATTATGTAGGGGATGTGGCTTTCCTGTAGATGATTTAGATATATCCAGAGAATTAGATAATGTAGATAATGGACTCAGAAAATATTTCTCCTCTACCCCAGAGTATTTCTCTGTTCTATCATTTCCATTTAATAAGTTACTTCTGGCACTAAACTAGAGTATATTTCTTATTGCCACTTTTCTTTTATTTGCTAATTCACATTATCTAGCTTACTGATTTTACTTCTCCTTTAGTTGCCTTTCCCTCTACTCCTGATGTCTTATCCTGCCTTCCCTACTTCTTGGTTACTGATGTTTTTATTTTCCTCCCTCAAAATGTTGTGAAAGATAGATATCCTAAGGCAGTTTTTGAAAATTCAAAGAATTGAATTCTTCATCATTTAAAATTATATAATGAATCCTGTGTCTCTTTATTTAGGCCTCCATCATCTTCTTAATGGTATTTATATCCAATTTATTTTTTTAGGTCTCCATCATCTTTTTAATGGTATTTATATCCAATTTGAATACAATTTATGGCATTTCATAATTGTTCAGGTGGAGCTACCTGAACATCACTATGGCAAACTACAGTTTTCATAATTTCAATACTCATTCCTTTAGTGCTGTCCAACAGAACTTTCAGCCATGATGGAAATGCTGTATAACTCTTCTGTCCAATATGGTAGCCAATGGCCACATACAGCTATTGACCACTTGAAATTTATGTAGTGCAACTGAAGAACTGAATTTTAAGCTTAATTTAATTTTAAGTAATTTGAATATGAATAGCCACATGTGGCTGGTGGCTACCATATTGGACAGAGCAGTTAGATGATTAGCAAGGACTTATGTGTTTTTAGCTTAGTTTAATTACACCTCTATCAAGAAGTGTTGACCTGTTATCTAATACTACACTATATTGATGAAACCCATAGTCTGCCTTTATCCATCTTTACATGAGGAGACCTCCAGAACAATCTGGAAAAGAATGTTAAAAGATTTATGAATGGGCTTCCGTGGTGGCGCAGTGGTTGAGAGTCCGCCTGCCGATGCAGGGGACATGGGTTCGTGCCCCGGTCCAGGAAGATCCCACATGCCGAGGAGTGGCTGGGCCCGTGAGCCATGGCCACTGAGCCTGCGCGTCAGGAGCCTGTGCTCCACAGTGGGAGAGGCCACAACAGTGAGAGGCCGGCGTACCGCAAAAAAAAAAAAAAAAAAAAAAAAAAATAAGATTTATGAATAAGTCAAGCAGTGAATTAGCATATTTAGAAAATGTCATTTCCTCCATGAAGCCATCTCTAACCTTTCTCATATTTTTCTCCTTTGGCTATATTCAGTGGTCCCTTCCCTCTTCTCAGTTCACACAGAAATTTATGCCTCTTTCATAGTTCTTATCAGAGTCTACCCTGTATTGTTGCTATTTATGTACCTGCTTTATCTCCTCTTCTTGACACTTTGAGGGTAAGAATCAGAACAGAAGTCTGATTGATCTCATGTCTCAGAGCACCTAGCATAGTAACTTCTACAATCTATATTGCTCAATGGCTACATGTATGCAATCTCTGTATTCCTGTGGAGGCAACAACCTGATGGTGACCATCAGTTGGAGGTCTCTAAGAGTCTCCAATGTGTGTTCAGAGCTTGGATGAGGTACATGGCCTCAGTCTGGAAAGGTTACCTTTGATTTCTGTTCACAAGTGGCTCTGTGAGCTCTGACCTCACACTCATTTGACACGGCTGTCCTCTGTATCCAGTTTGAATATTTCCTCTGCTTTGTTCTATTTCCCCCTTTTGCCGTTTTTTTCTCTAAAACTCACAGCAATGTGATAAGCCCTTGGCTTCTAAAGCAAATTACTTTTGGTGAGAGGGCAGTTGTCTTCAAATTTATATTTCTACAGAGTGTTACAGTAAACTGGTAGTGACCACTAGGATCCACTAAAGGAAACCCCATTACATTCTCTTCACTATTAAACCTTCAGCTAATTCTTTTCCAGACTGATTCTTCAGAGTCTATAAAGCAGTCTGTAGCAGTCATAACTTGGTAAAAGTGTGGTGTAATTAGAAAAACAACCACACAGTGAATATAAATGTTGCAGGCCAGGTGAACATATACTGTTTAATGGCTTCTCTGTTGTTAATAGCCATAATATGGTGGGATTACAAATGCAGGGATATTTCCATGTTGGTTTCTGAACTCTGTTGAACATCTGTGTGCTCAGAATTATCCGTGCTCTGTTCCTTTGACCTGTTTCATTTGATCTGTTCTCATGTGAATTGTTTTAGTCACTAAATCTAAGTTCAGGGTGTGAATCACAGCTGGGTGATGATAGGTAATTGGACAGGGAACTTACCAGGGGCATGAGAGCATCAGAGATTCCATGTTCTCAAAGGAAATCATTTAAAAAAAAAAAAAGAAAGTAATATTGGGAGGGGCATTTTTTTTTAAATTTTCCTGGAGAATGTAAGTAGATTTTTCAAAGAAATTCTGTTTCAAAAATGAGTCAAATGTTTTAACAAAATGCTTAAGATCATGGAAGCAAATAGTAAATCTTAGTATTTTATCAACACTTAAAACTAATAGGTCTTTTAAAAGCACATGTTAGGGAATTGAATCTGTGAAGGCTCTGTCTGTGTTTTGCCATGGGACACTTTACTGTGATGGAAATCACAGAACTCAGTAGCTACATTCTTTCATGCATAATGGCTCAGTACAATTTTAGGAAATGAAATTGGGAAACCGACATTTTCCATTACTGGGGCACTGTCTTTTAGAACTATTACTTTTAGGTTTAAAATTGTAATATGCAATCTCTTGATTGTGGAAAGCAGAAACTATTTTTTTTTTTGGCCCAAATGCAGAAAAGAGTTTCTTTACCCATGCATATTATCAAAGTGTTTTCATTTAAGGAGCATGCCTAAAGTAAAATGTGTATCTGTCCAACAAAAAGCACACTTTTTTTTTATAGTTGAAAATATTATTACTATTTTTTAACATCTTTATTGGGGTATAATTGTTTTACAATGGTGTGTTAGTTTCTGCTTTATAACAAAGCGAATCAGTTATACATATACATATGTTTCCATATCTCTTCCCTCTTGCATCTCCCTCCCTCCCACCCTCCCTATCCCACCCCTCCAGGCAGTCACAAAGCACCTAGCCGATATCCCTGTGCCATGTGGCTGCTTCGCACTAGCTATCTACCTTATGTTTGTTAGTGTATATATGACAGGGCGAGAGAGAGGCATGGACATATATACACTAAAAAGCACACTTTAAGCATGGTGAGACATGAATGTTTTTTACAGCGTGCTGATGAAATTTTTAGAACACAGTGGATGGAAAGTACTCTCTTAGATTCATTCAACAACTCGTCCAGCCTTGGTGCTGGTCCTGGTATAGTAATGTTGAATCCCGCAAAATAAACAGTATACTGGTGAATGGAAGATATCAGAGTGCTTCACACATATTTCAGTTTTATTCAGTAAATATTTGTGTAACCATTTTAAATTAAAATTTCTGATAAAGATTATTCAAAAATTGAAGATTTTTAGCACTATTAGTTGTAGATTTACGATACATACTATAATGTCACTTAGAACCCAAACTACTCTACATAATACAATCTCACTCAACTTTATGATGTTGCCAAATGGAAAAAAGTAAATTGCATTAAAAATAGGAAATTTCAAATGGAAATATATTTCTCTGAAATTTGCCAAGTTTTGCCTAGACTAGCTAATTCCTTCCCAGTCCTTAAACCTCCTTTCTTACTACTAGGAGAAATCATTAGCATATGGCTTAAGAGCAGATGGTTTGGTAAAATAATTGACCTAAGGGTTTCATTTGGCCCCAAATTTAAAATGAGTCAACAGCGTGACACAGATGTTGAAAAAAATGAATCTTACGTAGCATTAACAAAAGTATCATCTCCAGATGTTCTCACAATACTGTACTCTAGAAATAGTAAAAGGACGTTGACAAAATGTTGAGTTTCCACAAGAGGAGCAACTAAGAGGGTGGGAGATTTAGAAGCCTTATTATATGAAGAATGGTTGATGGAATGGGGCATATAGAACTCAGAAAAATATAAACGTAGGAGATTATAGTTACTTTTTTCAAATATATATCTATACAATATCTACACCTACACCTACAACTATATCTATATCTACATCTGTATCTATATCTTATTAATGGGAGAGTAGACTTACTCAATGTGGCACCAACAGACAGAATAGGATTAGTGGTTGGAAGACAGGTGTTTCAGCTGCATATAGTTAGGGCTCTCTACTCACCAGAGGTAATAAATGCAAAGGAGCTCTTTAACTAGAAGTGAACTGCTGTTAATGATAGTGTCCTGCTGGAAACTGAGAAAGTACCTGTCAGTGCCTTCATAAGAGGTGTTCATATGTTGGGAGACAGATCACATTTGATGGCCTTTACTCTCCTAATTCTACGATTCTATTAGGTTCTTTAATAATCTTATATTCATTATTTATTTCAGGCCAGTCTATTTTATTTGTTTTATTAACCTAAGAAAAAGAAAAATTCTAGACAGCCATCATTTATAATAGAGACAGTGAAAATTTAGTAAAACAATTTAGAACAACTGGAAACATGCTAAGCTTGATTCTGGGAAAAAGAAAGTAAAAGCCAACTATATTTGTGTCTTTAAGTGTTTTTACTTCAAATCATGCCATTAAGAATTCACTTTGTAGAACTATATTTTTATTTCTGAGGCATTTTAGCTTTTTGTGCCAGAACCCTGAACAACTCTAGATTGGGTGTCTGGGCTAAGAAGTTACAAATGAGAAAGCAGATGTGAGGAGGGCAGGGATCTTGACCAGGTTTGGTCTGGTTAGGATTCTGGAACATACAAGAGTTAGGTTGGCGAGCAGGAGGCTGAGCAAAACCACCAGAGAATAGGTACAAGGGCAGAATCCCAGAGTCCCTAAATCAGGAAGGAATCCTTTTGCTTCTAGGAAGAAAGTTCCTTGTTGGAACCCACAAGTGGAAGCAGGAAGTGCAGGAGCCGAGGCAGCAACCCTAACAGCTACCATCCTGTCATTGCTCCAGCAATGCTGGTACTTGACAAATTGTTTAATACCAGGAATTCACAGGACTGCATCTTTATTCACACAATTCACAGTACCAAAATCCTGCTGAGAATAGTTTTCCACAAGCAGCCGAGCTGACTTCCCATGGTTTTCTGTGACACAATCTTTCCCTTCAAGTGTCCCAAATTGCTGTGGATAGCAGGCCTTGAACATAAACACTGCAGATAACTGGGGTGCCAGCATGCCAAATGCTCCTAAACATGGTCCTGTTCTTTTACTTGAACCTTGGGTAGCTTTTCACCTTACATTTTATAAGTACAGTTGGCTCTGGGTACCCACGGGTTTTGCATCTGTGGATACAACCAACAGAGGATCGAGGATTTGGTTAAATCCACAGATGCAGAACCTGAAGGTACAGAGGGCTGACTGTATGTAGAACCAGACAAGGGATCAAGGTAAAAGGAGCTTAAGATCTCATTTGACCTTCATTAATCAATTTTATTCATTGCTCCAATTTAGAATTAATCAGTACTTTTTGTATAATTTTCATTCTCATTGGGTACCTTTAGAGCTTTTCCCTCACATTTCGCTTTTCAATCCATCCTTCACTTTACCATCAGAGTTAATTTTTAAAGGCTAGATATAACTATGCCACTCCTTTGCTAAAAATTACCCATGGTTCCTCACTGTTTGGGACCAAGTTAAGCAGCACTTTTCTTCCACTCGTCCCATGCTTCATGTCATCCAGATTTTACTCTTGTTACACAAATACAACATGTAGGTTAACAACCCTGTGTTTGTTTTGTTCATGCTCTTTTCTATTCTTGGAATACCTTTTCCCTCTGGCCTTCCTCCCTATATCTTTCTCCTCCATCTTCTGTGGGATGACATATCTTATCCTTCCTAACTGAACAAAAATCTGCCTTCTCTGGGAAGCCGGAACTGACTTTAAAAGATTAATTATTACCTCCTTCCTGCTCCGATGTCTGTTCCTCTGTTGGTGAGCATGGTCATATTGTAGTGTAATTTTGTTCCCTGTGAATCTTTCTTCCTCCTGGACTGTGAGCTCCTTAAGAGTGGGGACAATGACATTTGCTTTTGTAGTTTCAGGGTCTGGCACTTAATAGATATACACAAAGTAACTTCTGAATATTTATTGAATTGTATCTTTCAATATTACCATTTCTTGGGTCCCTTTTGGCTCTAAAATTCTGTGGTTCTCATTGGTACTTTGGAGATATAAATATTATTATACAGTTCAGATGGAATTGGCGTCACTGAACAAAGTCTTATATATAAATGGCAAGTTAAATTGCCTTGTGACTTACTAAACAGGAAAAGCCAAGTGCGGAAACTACATGATTCTAGGTCAATTTAACATTGACTAGCTTCCAGAGTCTCTGTGGCTTTCGTTGACAGGAGCTACCAGTCTTGTCCTTCTCTGTAGGATCAGTTGTGGCCTTTATGGAGACATCTTGATAGGAACAGCCATGAGGAGAATGGATGTACATTTTGTGTGTGTGTGTGAGATTTTCTCCCTTGCTGCTTTCCTACCACGTACTAGGGATGACAAAAGCTGAGTATAAGCATGGGAGGCATATGAGGTTATTTGTCCCCTTTAGCAAAATGAATTCCCCATGAATGGATATAGTGTCACAACCATATGAAATGAGCTTGGCTAATGTTGATAAACATCTGTCTGATGTTTTATAATTTCATATATTTATTATTTTAAAAAAACATTCTTAACGCTAGAATAACTCTGGATAGCAGCCTGGAAATGAATGTCACCATTAAAGTAAACATCAGAAAAAGATGATCTTGTGGCAGTTGGGAGTAGCCAGGGAAAATAAGATCTATTCTGATAGTCAGCATATATACATCAAGTCTCAAACACACAGGCATTTACTCTTTCCTTCATCCACGTTCTCTAAAAACAATGGCAAGCTCATATCTGACATCAAGTGTTTCCTCTTAGCTTTTGCCTGAGCTCCAACTTATTATTTCTGGCACCTTTCTCATCAGTGCCTAGTGGTTACAGCAGGAGGGTTTGGCCAATAGTGGCTCTGGCCAATGGGTGTAACTGGAATCAGGGCACATACAGAAGGGTTCATCTATTTATCATAGCAGCACCCAGTGGTGGGGCTGTTAGCATTTCCTTTCAAAACCGTCTTGCTGAGAGGTTTGAAGTTTGATCTTTTTAATTTTCACTGGCTTAAAATTCATCACTAGAGATGTTTGGCTTTTTTATTAAAATGTAGACTTCTCCAAACTTTCAGAAATACTGTTTGGTAAATGATTCTTCACTTGAGGTTTCGGGGGGGAAAAAGAAATAAGATTTACTTTGATTTCATATTTCTCTTTTGTGTGATTAAAATTATTACGTTTATAAACATTTTGTCATTGTGTCACTTGGAGGGAATGAGTAGTGACCTGGAGGAGAAGGTCAATTTTCTTAAAAATCTATACCAAAGCCATTCTTCACTCTTCTGGATAAATGTTTTTAAATATACCCCTTGTTTATAATCTTAACTACATAACCCTAAATTGACAACAGATCCATTTCTTATTGCCTAAGGACCAGGAATTTTAGGAGGCCTACTAATCTCATGGATCTGAAAAAAGATTTATAACAGTATTTCTCATTAACTACTACAGGAGTTTCACAGAGGCATCTTACACTTTTGCATGAGTCTAAGAGTAAATCCTGGTGTGTTCATTTCCAACAGAGTTCATCGGTGTGGCTTTTGATCCACGAAGAGAATATAAGATCCAAAAATAAGCAGCTTAGATTCCAAACATCCATCAAAGAGTTCCCGTCTCTTTGAAGAGTCCAAAAATCCTACTTTTCATACCTTCTCAGTCTTACATTTCCTTCAGGCTTTTGTTAAGAAGAACCTACTTGTGCACCTCACTTTATGAAATGGAAGTGTTCCTAAAAGAGTTAATTTAAATTAAAAAAGTGACAGCTACCATTCATTAAGCACTCTCACATGGGAGACATGGTACTAGACATTTCCTTTTATTACTTTATTTCATCCTCACAGCAGCCCTACAAGGTGGGGGTGTTATCCACATTTAGCAAATAAGTAATATTAGAGGCCCAGAAGCTATGGATGTGATTCAAGGTCATAGAGACAACAAAATGAGACACTAAAATCAGGATCTCTGTGTGTTTGACTCCAAGTCCTGTGATTCATCTTCTATAGCATGGGGACGCTGCACATTGAAATACTTCAAATATGCTAGAGAAATTGACCATCTTAAGAAATACTAGCCCATTTTTTTGTAAATAATTATCAAAATTTTTTGTGTTAAAATATTGCTTATCTATTTTAGTTATTTAAAATGTTGTACACTATATGTTCTAAGAGATAATCTGTCTCTATTATTCCTAATGTGTTGCCAAAAGGGTTCCTTAACTGGGACCCATGGCTTCATAGAACTGATGACATTCTCTGCAATTGAAGGTACATTTTACATGTATTGATATTTTCAAAAATGCATTTTCTTATGAGCACAAATGCCCATCTTTCATGATATTCCTTGGGAAAAAAGTTTAAGTATTATTGCTCTAAATAGTTGGAAAATTCACTACTTAAAAATGAAGAAAGATATTTCAAAACTATTTCCACTACTTCAGAGAAGTATTCCTTTTCATATTGAAACAGATGGGGTTTTGGGAAAAGAGGAAAGAGAAACTGGTAAAAGGCATTGAAGAACTTTTATGATTACAATAGATCATGGGACCACCCAATTTAACCTGTAAATCCTGGATGTTAGGCTTTGTCTCTGTGACCAATAAAGTTGAATTTGTGTATAATTATTTGTTCATTAGAAAGTTAGTTCCATAATTTATATAGAGGCAGACCTGGGTAAGTGGCAAACACTTAACTGTAAAAGTGCTGTGTGCACTTAAGTCAAAGGAGAAGTGAGGTTATTTGATGCCTCTAAATAGAGAACTGGGAGGGTGGATGGCTCAGGTGTGGGCGGAGGTTCAGATCAGGGCCATTCAGGCTGCGTGGTTCTACTGGGCGTACACGAAGACCATCTCAGGGCCACGAGAGCATCACTAGTTCACAGAAATCAATTTCCAAGTCTTCAGTTTCCATATTTGATCATTCATAATGTAGATCAGTCTGAAGATTCACCTTGTAAGTTGGTTCTCCTTTCTCACCTCCCTTTTCAAAGTCATCTTTTCTACACTTTACCAGGAAGGAAAAGAGAGCACAGTTTTCACCCATTCTTATTCTTACCATGGTGCACTGCTTTGGAGTGGGAAAACCTTCAGAAGGAAATGAAGAAATAGAAATATTGCAGTTGGTAGTGGGAAAGGGAATGACCAACTGCTATGGGCAATCCCTTTGAAATTTAATAGTTTCCCAAGTATTTGCTTTCAATAGAACTGAAAGAGAACTTAACCAAATTATCATATTACAACAAATAATTATTTTTGATAACTAGATCACCCTGAGATTTTTGGCCTGTAACTGAGAAGGAATTTAGAGAATTGAGGAATTCTACTACTGAATTATTTTCATTCCTATCTTTTTTTTTTTAAACAAGCTTTTTTTTTTTTTTTCCATTAAATAAGGAAAAGGAGTAATAAAGCTCAGGCTGGGGTCAGTCTCATTCTAGCAATGGCTAATATTTATCCTTGAACACATAAACTAATCTTAACAGCCCCATCCATTTTATTAAAAGATGCACTTCCAAATGATGCATCTTTTGCATCAAAAGATGCTTATTATAATTAGGAATTATTTATGCAGTTATACGTGTTGTTTTGATCAACTGTCAACTACTAGTAATAGTACTGATAACTCAATCCAGAAAAAAAATCATTTAAAATTAGAGCCTTATGATCATAGGGGAAAAAAATTAAATCTCTAATTTTAATTTCTGTACATATTCTATGACATAAAAAATGTGAAAGGATGAACAAAATTAGACTTTCAAGCTTAAAACATTATATTTGAATAAAATTCTGTGATGAATGTCAAAAGGAAAGTGGTTAGTGGTTGATGAATATAAAATATTCTTGGCATGAGCTCTATTTACAATAGCCCGGAGATGGAAACAACCTAAGCGCCCATCATCGGATGAATGGATATAGAAGATGTGGCACATATATACAATGGAATATTACTCAGCCTTAAAAAGAAATGAAATTGAGCTATTTGTAATGAGATGGATAGACCTAGAGTCTGTCATACAGAGTGAAGTAAGTCAGAAAGAAAAAGACAAATACCGTATGCTAACACATATATATGGAATTTAAGGGAAAAAAAATGTCATGAAGAACCTAGGGGTAAGACAGGAATAAAGACGCAGACCTACTGGAGAACGGACTTGAGGATGTGGGGAGGGGGAAGGGTGAGCTTTGACAGGGCGAGAGAGAGTCATGGACATATACACACTAACAAACGTGGTAAGGTAGATAGCTAGGGGGAAGCAGCCGCAAGGCACAGGGATATTAGCTCGGTGCTTTGTGACAGCCTGGAAGGGTGGGATAGGGAGAATGGGAGGGAGGGAGACGCAAGAGGGAAGACATATGAGAACATATGTATATGTATAACTGATTCACTTTGTTATAAAGCAGAAACTAACACCCCATTGTAAAGCAATTATACCCCAATAAAGATGTTTAAAAAAAAAGTATTCTTGGCATGAAGTTTAATTGGATGAAACAGCGCTGTATAAAATGTTTATGCTTATAATACACTGTTTCTTACATTCTCTACAACGGGGCGTGGGGGGGGGGTGGTAGATGGTAAATTTGTAACAAGTATCCCAAGGGAGAAAAATCCCCTGATTTATAGCATTTTTTGATTTCTGTAGTGTAAATATTTCCACCATACCTGGTCTAAAGCTACAAGTAACAACTTATGGTTACATACAATACAATACAAGCTACAATACAAGTGTAACAACTGAATGGCAAAATTCCTGAAAACTTAACAGTTGGCCTTCACGAAGCTGCTCCAGCACAAGTCAGCTCCAGCACACTGCTTATAATATTGAATGTCAAAATAAAAATACCTAAAGGTTACTTCATTTTTCAAGTCCCTTCATTTGGAAGCCCTTGCAAAAATATTTTATAATAAACTTATTTGAAATATAATTCAGTTCTATGTGCACCCTAAACCCCTACTTTAAGCATTTACAGTGATCTTATCTTTTTATTCTATGCTGATTCTCCAAATTAGCAAATACCTAAGAATTACCTATGGAACTTTGAAAAAAAATTAGATTCTAGGTACCCAACTCATACCTCTAAAGTCAGAATCCCTAGTTGTGGGGTCCAGCCAGCTTTGCTTTAGCGAGCACTGTGGGTGACCCTGAGGCAGCCAGACCAGTACTCTCGCTCCATCAGTAAGTACTGCCCAATAGGATTAGAATAAGAGAAACAGGAATTGACATAGAAGTCTTTTCTCACAGTTTCAATGTACAACAGTTAGAAAACCTCAACAAAGCTGGCTGTAGGCTTCTTTTACTAGAGAATTTGGGAAAAGTTCCTGCCCCTTTGTGACTTTTCCCCACAGCACACAACCAACCACATTGGGGAGCTGTAAGAATTAAATGAAATTACGTATCTGAAAGTGCTGTATAAAAGTTAAGGACTGTATTTTACATATAAAGAGAACAGAGCATTATTATTTCAAATCCAAACTGAGATCAAAGAGCAACAGTAAATGTCTGTCCCTACATATGTACTGTGAGTTCCATGCCTAGCTGTCTCTGGGACCATGGTGTGGTTATTCGCTGATTGACAAGAGCATAGCTGTTCCAAAGGACCATGAGGTCCTTGGGGTTTCTTTTCCACGGGTTCTGTGCAGCCCATTTAAAGGTCTAATCCTGGGCTATCCTGGGCTTTACTGGACATCCGTGCTGTTCACCCATCATGTGGGACCTTAGTTGTGTGTCCTCAGTATGGTCTGTGTCTATGGATGATGATGACTCCATTTCATTTACTATATTGTTAGAAGAGAAATATATTAAACTTCAAAGAAAACCCTGATCTCTCTTACTCCCACTTTCTTCACTTATCTCTGGTCCCTGGAGAATGTTTGTAAACATATAGTCCCATTAATTAACACAGGATGAAAGGCGGTCTAAATCCTTCCTGAGGGTGTGAGAATGGTTCCTCCAGGAATGCTTAGAGTGGCCACAGCCTCAGGGAATGGGGGCCTGACAGCTGGATGGGGCTTTCCACTCAAATTTCTTTCCTCACTCCCAGGAGGCCCTTGGAATAAAAAGTGCTTACTCATAATCATTATAGGAGGTTATATCCTCATGTAGTGCATATTAAAGCATTAGTGTGAGCAATTACTATTAGACATTTCCTGCTGAAAGATTCCCAGGTGCTGGAGAAGTTGACTTGTTTGCTATGAGAAAGCACATTGCTCATTTTAATAAGTTCAGTGCCTTTTGTCTTAATAGCTCAATATCTCACGGAATACTATAAACATACACAAAAGCACAGCCAAGAACATAGTACCCGTATGTTTACAGATAAAATAAAACATTATAGATTTAATTGAAGGTCCTGCTTAGCTCTTCCTTGTTCTATTCACCTCTCACCCCTCAGAGGGAGCCACTCTCCTGAGGTTGGTTTGTTTCTTTCTTATGCATGATTTTATATTTTCACTATATGCATGTGTTTCCATAAATAATATGAAGTGATGTTTTGAAACTTTATATATGTGAATTGTGTACACAAATATAAATATTTTCATGATACTGTTTAAAACATCTATAAGTAGAGTAAATAGTTTTATACAGTTTAGTGTTATTTATTTGCTTTTTAATTTTTTTTCTTTTTTTCATATTGGTATGCATATACTTCAAAGTATTTATTTATTTTAGATTTTTTCCTAAGTTTTTCACTATTGCAAGAGATTGTAAAATGAGCTTTTTTGTACACGTCTCCTTGTGGACATGTGTGCAAAACCTTCTAGGTTTAATACCTAGAAATGAAATTCCTTAGTCAACTTTACTGCGTCACAAAGATCTCTCAATATGTTACCTTCTAAAAGCCTTACAGTTCACTTGGCATGTTTTGATTTTTAATCAATCTAAAATTAAGTTTCTGTGCTGTATGAGGCAGGAATCATAGTTTGTTCAACATGGAAAATAATTTGTCCTTGAAAAATGTGTTAACTCGTCTATCTTTTCCCCACGGATTTTACCCCGCTTCTGTAGTATAATGAGTTTCCACATTTCTGGGTTCTCTACTCGGTCCCATTGGTGGTCCTTTCTTGTACCAACGCCGTGTGGTCTTATTTATTCTGTGTATTGTCTCACTACCTGATAAGCAACTCATTCTTCTTCAAAATTATCTTAGTGATTCTTGGTCTTTTATCCTTCTATATGAATTTTACCTCTAACTTTTGAAGTTTTGCACACGTTCCTACTAGGATTTTTATTAGAATTGCATTAAATTGTATCAGTAGAACAATTTGGGGGGAATCAATTTTCTATCCATGTAGGACTACTTTTATACCCTTCAAAATTATTTTATTATAGCTTGTACAGTAGATGTTTGGATGTATTCCTGTGTATTTCAAGGTTATTTTGTTATTGTCATTGTTTTCTCCTCCACCATCAGAATTTATTTTACTGTTCAGCATCTGATAATCCCTTTCAGTCTGAGTCTTGTGCCTTTATTTAACCTAGAGAAATTTTCTTTTGTTATTCCTTATTCTATTGTCTTGGTTCTATCTTTCTGAAATTTCCTTAGACAGAGGTTGAACTTATATTTATTCTCCACATCCCTTAGTTCTTCAAGTTCTTTGTCTTTTTGCTCTATGTTTTATAAGATTTTCTTGAATTTATCTTCCAGATTATTAATCTAGTCTCGAGAAATGACTGTTCTAGAATTTGGTCGATGGATGTACTGGATGTTTTATTTCAGTAATCATGTATTTACTTTCCAACAACTCGATCTCCTTTTATGATTGCTCTTTTTTTCTTTTATAGACTAAGTATTTTCTTGTATCCCTGAGGGTACTATTAAGAATATTTAAGAATTTTCTCTGTTTTCTATATTTCTTTTTCCTCAGGGCAAGGTATTCTGTTTATTGATCTTTGTTTTTCCCTTTGTTTTTTTTCTCAAATATCTGTTATCCCTTATATGCTATATTTTTGCATGAAGGACATGGCTGATTGGGGTATATAGTGGGTATGAACTTTCTCAACTATTCTGGGTGTATAACTGGACCAAACACTATCTCACCCAATTTCTATGAGGGAAGTACAGAATCTCATGTACCCCCTTCATGGGTTTAGCTGTTTTGCCTTTTTTCCCCTTCTTTGATTGCTGTCAAGACCTGGAGTTGCGTGTTGGCTAGACACACAGACCTCTGCAGCTACCTCAGTTTGTATGACAACTCTATTGTGAATTAGCTGTGTGATCTTGGGCAAGCCACTTGATCCCTCTGTTTCTCGCTGAAATGGAGAAAGTAGCAGAATCTACCTTGTAAGGTTAGGGTGAAGAATAAATGATCCAGTACATATAAGCTGCTTAGAACAGGGCCTGGCACATAGCACATGTTTTATTAATGTTAGCAGTTTTTGTTAATTATGTCATTATCTCAATGATAACATAAATTAAACCCCAATAATCTTGTTCCTGAGGTATAATTGACACACAGCATTATATTAGTTTCAGGCATATAACACAATGATTCAGTGTTTGTATATAGCATGAAATAATCTCCACAGTAAGCCCAGTTAACATCCGTCACTGCACATAGTTACACATTTTTTTTCTTGTGATGAGACCCATTATTCCTAAATGAACACTCCCCTGAGAAGATTACCTATGTGTTTTAGAAAGCAGTTCTCAGGGATTAATTAGCCTATATGTAAACAGCGCTGCACTGCTTAGTGGGGGGGGGGGGGAGGGACAACAGAAGCAAAGCTGTTAGAATGCCTTTTCAATTCTTTACTTTGAAATATCATTGAAACCTCTGGTAGTTCTTTTCTGTGTAAATTTTGGCCCCTATTTCTTCATACTTGTTCTTTTTCTATTTCACCAATTTGCTGTTAATCTTTCAGGAATTCCTCAAATTTTCCAATTTACTTATTTCACCCTTTCTCATTTTTTAATGAAGTTGTAGATTTATCCTTTATTAAAAGTTTTTATGTCATCCCAAGAATTATGTTGCAGGAAGTGAGACAGAAAATGTTTGTTCCATTACCTTGACCCAAATGCTGTTCTTTGGATTTTGCAACAAGATAAGTTGTGTGACCCTGGTGAGAGCATGGTTAATGACTCGATAGAAGGGATGCAGTTTTAGAAGGTTCAGGGGTGAGTAGTGGATGCAGAAGTCATGGGGCAAGTATAGACAATCACCTACACAGTGGTAACATTTCCAAATTAGATTATCATTTACTCTTTGACATGTGACATGTGTATCTGTACAATAGATGTAATAGAAATATCAAACAATATCTCAGAGGAGCTGACAGCACAGAGGGCAGCACGTGCTCCATAATGCTGGAAGTGTAGATCTTGTGCAGAGAGTATAGGGCTCAGGAGGCCAGAGGCTCTAGTTCCAACAGCTGTTCAAACACAAATTTGTTAAGTCACTTTGAGTAAATTACTTTAGCTTCTCTATAGAATATTATTTCCTGTCCCCTGCCCACCTCAGAGTTGCTTTGTGAGGATTCATAAGCAAAGCACTTGAAGCTTTTTGGTTCATGTGTATGTCTGTCAAGGTTATATGTTGATAGGCCTCTAATTGCAGTTACCCTCTGAGAACACATTGTCTAAGCCAGTGTTTCTGAGACAGCCATGGCCCATCTACATTAAAGTTACTTGATTTCATTATTTAAAAGATTGCTGAGCAGCAGCCCAAAACTACTGAATCAGAATTTCTATGGATGAGCCTGATAATAAGCATTTTTTCCAGTCCTTTCATGAGTCTTTCCCAGGCCAAGGTTGGAGGACCACTGCTTTAGGCCAGGGAGCTCTCCACGCCTGCCAACCAAAGAGCTGGTTAATGTAACCTAGGTTACAGCTACTTTTATGTCAAAGGACAACCACAGTTCAAAATTTTTATGATTTTTAAGTCAGCATAATTAGTATGCTCTTAAATGACAGCAAACTTTTGAGGGAAAAATTGGCTTCGTCTGAAGCATGCATTTAGGATGAAAATATCAAAGTGAGCATTTCTTTCACCATCATTTTGGAATGTATTGCTACCATGTCAAATACAGTTTTTGAGGCAAAATTTGATAGTTCGAGGAGTCATGCATGAGTCCTCTTTTTCCCTTGGATCCCCTCTGCAGGGGGTCGGGGTAAGAAGGAAGTCGAGTCTCTAGGTCCTTCCATCTGTCACTGTAGACAAATGACAGGAAAGAGGGAAACTACTCTAGCCAAACAAAACTTGTAAAAAGAGGCCCAGCCTTAGAAACCTCCGTGAGGACGGCCAACTGTTCTAATTTGTCGTAAGAAGGCTGGAGACTGGGACTCCGCAGACACGCAGAGGAAATCCTGTTCACTGTCACGGGGTCAATCCCTGGAGCCAGGGCTCTGCCTGCCGCTGCCTGCTGTGCCCAGAGTCAACTTGGACTTTGCACCCCCCCTGGGAGGTGTTCAGAACTGCCGAGGGCCTTCCAGTGCCTGGCTCCTTCACTGGCTGCCAGGGGGCTCTACCCACTGGGGAGGTCTTTCAGTGTTAACATTAAAGGAAAAGCAGTAAGTCGAGTGTCCATATGCCTTGGTGAATATTTTCTCTCTCATATACTTCATAACTTTGGTTCTAACACAATTGATTCCATGATATCAAATAACTGCAAAAAATTTTTTTTACTAAATGAAAAGTTTCTTTGAAATAATTATATTCAATTTATTGTTTTTACACTTTTGAAATCCCTCGTGGAATTTGCATCCCACTAACAGTTATACTGAATTTTTCTTTCACCAGAAGGATTAATATCATCTTGAAAGAAAAACCTTAGTATAGACTTGCCTCTTTAGCTTCCTGTCAAAATCTTTACATATATGCTAATAAGGTCATTGGTATTTTTTAAATCACTATTTAATTCTAAACCAAAGCTAAACTATTCCATATATGAACCTGCTGGAGCTGCTGAAAGCTTCAGTGAGCCAGTGTTGTCACAGACAAAAGTCAAGTGCATTTCTTAGCCATCTACGAGTGTCTACATTTGGTCTTTTCCTGTAAATACATCATTGGAAACTCTAAATAGTTAAATATTCATTAAGCGTCAATTCTGATTTTGTTTAATAGCTAGGACTAGTATTATCTAATCAGAGACTTGATTTCAACATTTTCCCAGGAATTATTCAGAGGTAGTAATGAAGAAAGGAGATATTTTCATTCAAAGTAAAGCAGAGAGTTGAAGAGACCTAGTAATTCAAAGAGTTGGTTATTTCAATGCTGAATACTAGCTTGTAAAAATTAGCAAAATCTAACATCTGAATGAATCAATCACATCTTTGTTTTCATTTACAGCAAAGGAAACGAGACCTTAATGAGTCTCTGTGTATAAATGAGGTAATTACTTGGGTTTATTTTTTTCCCAGCCTTCAGTCTTCTCTCCAAACTTTCATTAAAGGTTTAGGTTTTATCTTCTCTCAGATAATGGGCAACTAAGAGGGAAAAAGGCACAAAATCAATCATATTGTCAGGATGCTTGCTGAATCATAAAAAAAGTTTTCATCTATTTTTGTGACAAATTCCATTATATATTTGACAATAATACTGTTAGCATTTTAATTCCATATGATTATATGAATTGTGATCTCCTTCAGTACACAAACCAAATTATACTTCTTCCCTCTCCTCACACAGACTTGCTTTCTGCCTGGCACACAGAAATTATTTTGTAAACACTGAGTTAAATGAGGCTTTTGCCACCCCTTGTTTTGTAGCTCATTCAAGTGCACAGTTGCAAGTCTAGGTGTTACAAAGCCCATATATGGCTGCTCACCACTCATAAGCCAATAACTCGAGAGGCAAGTGTCAGTAGAAAGGAAAGGTGCTTTAATCAGAAAAGCCGGCAACCTGGGGAGAAGGTGGACTCATGTCCAGAGACCAACTCAGAAGATTCTGCTCAGCCATGACAGGTTTTAAAGGGAAAAATGGGGTGGGGAAAGAATCTTAGTGAACCATCGAGGCAGGAGGTTGAGTTCTGCATCATTCTCCATTGAGTGCAGACTGGCTGACTTGTTCTTCAGTTGTTATCTTGCCCATGTGATTTACCTGCAGGATTGCTAAGGAGGCTGTTGGGAGTAGAGAGCTAGTCATTTTTTTAACTGCTTAATTATTCATTCTTACTTCTTTTTATCTAGGAAAAGAATCAACAGGTTAGACAATGGTGTGCATGCAGGAGAGCATAAGTCAGGAGTTAGTTTAAATTGCTTAGTGATCTCATTCTTATAATTAGGTTCTTTTAAGGGTAGAGGGGAACAGAAATGGGCAAATAGGAAAGGGGCAAAAGAGCTGCTTTCAGAGGTGCTGCAGAAAAGGGTGGCTGCAGCCCTTGAGGAACAAGAATTTGAAAGTGAATTTTCCTCTCAATACAATGCTCATGACTTGAGTTCCTGGGGATTAAGTGAGCATTACCTTTGAATGCTTCCATACACTAAGTAGAGAAAGTTGAGGATTAGTAATTCTAAGAATCTACAGGCCCTATTTAGGGACTGGAAGCCAGCAGGCTTGGGAGAGATGGTGAACCGATAACATGTGTTTTTCTTGAATACAAAATATTTAGATAATAGGGAAATTTTGCTGAAAAAGTCTAGAGTTTTGACTACACTTGGATTTAATAAATTGGACAACCCTTGGCAATAACTTCTTTGGAGCTGGTAAGAGGCTACTCTCTTGTTGCAACCTCAGTTCTCCAGTCTAATACGTTACCCTGTAGTGTTTTATTTCAGGTCTTTATAGATATTTGGGTTTGTAACCCATCTCCCCCACTATAGACGCTTAAAATTTAAAGTTATCCATAACAAGTTGGATAATTTTTGACATTGAAAAACCTTTGCAAAGAGTTTTCAGTGAATTCAACTTGTACTTTCTTGGTATCCCCATCAGGAATTCCATGCATATCTTGAGACCTCACCAACGTCCACCCCCAACAGTGAACTTGGAATATCACTTAGGAGCATTTGGTAAATGGCTCTCCTGACAGTCCCACCACTGTGTGAAAATACTTAGGGTCTATCTTTTAATCACTTGTACCTTCAAAGATCTGGTCCATAGTGTCAGCTGATATCATGAGGGTTATTGGTGAAGTGTGATGAGGTGCAGGATGATACTTCTCTCTGCTGTCCTGATTTATATTCCACATTAATTTTTCAAAAACAGAAAAATAATTTTTATGCTTATTTTAATTGTGGATTTAACATTTTAACATAGTTTGTGAATGATCCTAAAGATTCATGAATATAGTAATTTATAATTGTGTGGAGTCTAGTCTTTGGAGACTGGTAGGACATTAATCACATAGTGATCCTTACAGGCCACACATACTCATGTCATCATGTGGCATTGTTGTCCGATTTTTATTTTTATGTATGTACTTTATGGTGGCATATATATCATATAACACTATAGTTGTCTCAAAATAGGAAAATGTCATGGGTTAACTCTAGTAATAACTAAACAATTTAAGTAGGCCCTCAGTTTACCTCAAGTGTAGATTTCAAATATTTTTTCCAGATTTGGGAACTATTTACAGTAATAAATCATAAGGCATGTTGGCAGAAACATTTCTCTAGACTCTGTCTTTAATTTTGGCTGTTGCTAGTATATTTATTTCTTTCCTTCACAGCCTTGCTTCCCTAAGGTTAGTACAATTTTTATGCAGAGTCACAATAGCCCAGTGATGTGCATAAACTGAGAAGCTGGCTTGTCTTACAAATGCTGAGAAAAATGCTTCATGCCAAACTTCTTAACAAATGCCTCTTCTCAGAGGATAACTCATTTTATTTTTTCATTAAGATTCATTGCCAAAGCTTAAATATTAATAACTTTAGAATCAGGAATCATGGTTTTGAAGTGCCAAAGCATAAACATAAGATCTAAAATTAATAATAAACTACATGTTTATGTAGATACAACAGGTATGTGGAAGATCTATTGATAAAGAAAAGCAAAAATTAAATGTTCAACACACAGGCCTACTTTTCCATTAGCAAAAGGAGACTATTTTATTAATTTAATTTCACCATGTAGAGATATGGGTGGCAATGATTTGAGGGGAAAAAGTAAAGAGGTAGGCCAAACAAAGCAGAAGAGACCAAACAAGCATCAGAGCAGAAATAGCTCAACGGTCTGGTGAATAACCAATTCCAAGAAGTCACTGACAAGCAGAACAAGACCTTAAGTCCAAAGTCCCTGCAGAGCAGTGTCCACCATGGTGCTCACAGGAATGGGGAGAGCAAGGGCAAGTAACAGAATCAAAGCACCTGCAAACAGCATTGAAAGTGGGACAAATGATTTAAAATGGTTCCTTTTCCCAGCCTCACTCTCTCGGGTTAGTGTCAATTGTAGTATACTTTGACAACAAGAATACAGGTGAAGCTAACAAAAACCAACTGGATGATAATGTGGGAAAATCACTGTTCTTGGAGGCATTTTTCTAACAGTTCAAAGAAGGAAGTACACACTTAGTATCATTCTTAATTCCTCCCTTAAGTCATGCTTATTTCCAGCCTAAGAGGTAACTTATTTCTGTACTTTTTGGACAATAGACAAGAATCTTTCTTTCAGTTATAAAGAAACTTTCTTAAGGATGCAGACTGGGAATCAGAAAGCAAATGGAGAATGGAAAAAGGTTGTGGGGCCAGAGACCTCTCCTCACCCCCACTAGACCAGTCCCAACACCACCCCATTCCCAAAGTATAACCTGCCCTGATCCCAGATCTTGAGGGACTGCAGCCCCACAAGAAGGCAGGCCTTTGGGAAGAATGAATTCCTTTTCTTTCACACAACCCTGGTTATAATCCCATCATCTCTCTTGCTCTCTGCATTCCCTTTAAATTTTTAGCTTTCTTTGTTATCTCACTCAAACACAACTTAAGCTTAGAATCTTCATGCTTAAAGGATCAGCACTGGTCCTTCACAAGTATAGTATTAAGAATGATTTTTGCTCTCCTCCATTCACTCAATTCAGATCTGTCATCTCATATTCCCCTGAGATACTAGTAGAAATTAGATGTGCTGATTTTTAACACTGTGTCTGATCCAAAATAGGAGTGAATTCCAAAGATTTAAAGCAAATGTGTCAACTATTCAGTAAGAAATCATTGCCTGCTTAGGGACTCTTAATCACCACTTTCTTTTCATTAAACACCTATCAATTAATTAACTCCTACTGTGATATAATGAGCTAATGTAGAACAGTTCTAATAGAAATATAATGTGAGCCACAAACATGAATCAAACATGCAATTTAAAATTTTCTACTACCCACATTAAAAAAAGTAAAAACAAAAGGTGAAATTAATTTTCATAACATTTTATTTAGCCAAATATATCCAAAATATTATTGCTTCAATATATAATCAATATAAAATTCCTTTTTTTCTTGTTGGAATTTCTTTATTTTTTATTAAATTATAGTTGAATTACAATGCTGTGTTAATTACTGTTATACAGTAAAGTGTCTCAGTTATGCAAATATATATATACATATATACATTCTTTTTTGTATTCTTTTCCATCATGGTTTACCTCAGGATATTGAATATAGTTCCCTGTGCTATACAGTAGGACCTTGTTGTTTATCCATTCTATATATACCAGTTTGCATCTGCTAATCCCAAACTCCCAATCCAACCCTCTCTGACTCCCCACCCCCTTAGCAACCACCAGATTGTTCTCTATGTCCCTGATATTGTTTCATAGATAGGTCCATTTGTGCCATCTTTTAGATTCCACATATAAGTGATATCATATGATATTTGTCTTTCTCTTTCTGATTTACTTCACTTAGTTTGATAATCTCTAGTTGCATCCATGTTGCTGCAAATGGCATTATTTCATTTTTTTATGGCTGAGTAGTATTCCATTGTATATATGTACCACTTCTTCTTTATCCATTCATCTTTCAATGGGCATTTAAGTTGTTTCCATATCTTGGCTATTGTGAATAGTGCTGCTATGAACATAGGGGTGCATGTATCTTTTTGAATCATAGTTTTGTCCTGATATATGCCCAGGAGTGGGATTGCTGGATCATATAGTACTTCTATTTTTACTTTTCTGAGGAACATCCATACCGTTTTCCACACTTGCTGCACCAACTTACATTTCCACCAACAGTGTGGGAGGGTTCCCTTTTCTCCACACCCTCTCCAGCATTTCTTATTTGTAGACTTTTTAATGATTGCCATTCTGACTGGTGTCAGGTAGTACCTTATTGTAGTTTTGATCTACATTTCTCTGATAATTAGCAATGTTGAGCATATTTTCATGTGCCCACTGACCATCTATTTTTAGTTTTTTGGAGAAATATCTCTTTAGGTCTTCTGCGCATTTTTCGATTGGGTTTTTGGCTTTTTTGTTGTTGAGTTGTATGAGCTGTTTGTGTATTTTGGAAATTAAGCCCTTGTCAGTCACATCGCGATGTTGCAAATATTGTCACAATAAATTGCAAATATTTTCTGCCATTCTGTAGGTTGTCTTTTTGTTTTGTTTATGGTTTCCTTTGTGTGCAAAAGCTTGTAAGTTTGATTAGCTCCCATTTGTTTATTTTCATTTCTATTGCCATGGGAGACTGACCTAAGAAAACATTGGTACAATTTATGTCAGTGAATGTTTGCCTATGTTCTCTTCTAGAAGTTTTATGGTGTCATGTCTTATGTTTAAGTCTTTAAGCCATTTTGAGTTTATTTTGTGTATGGTGAGAGGGTGTGTTCCAACTTCATTGATTAACATGCAGCTCTCCAACTTTCCCAATACCACTTGCTGAAGAGACTTTTCCCCATTGTATATTCTTACCTCCTTTGTCAAAGTTTAATTGACCATAGGTGTGTGGGTTTCTTTCTGGGCTCTCTATTCTGTTCCATGGATGCATATGTCTGTATTTGTGCCAATACCATGCAGTTTTGATTACTGTAGCTTTGTGGTATTGTCTGAAGTCTGGGTTGGTTATGCCTCCTGTTTTTTTCTCTTTCTTTAGGATTGCTTTGGCAATTCTGGGTTTTTAAAGGTTCCATGTGAATTTTAGGATTATTTTTTCTAGTTCTGTGACAAGATCATGGGTAATTTGATAGGGATCACATTAAATCTGTAGATTGCTTTGGGTAGTGTGGTCATTTTAATAATATTAATTCTTCCTATGCAAGAGCATGGTGTATCTTTCCATTTCTTTGAATCCTGTTTAATTTCTTTTATTAATGTTTTACTGTTCTCTATAGTTCTCAGTGTATAAGTCTTTCGCCTCTTTGGTGAGGTTTATTCCTAAATATTTTTTTTGGGGGGGTGCAATTTTAAAGATATTGTTTTTTTACATTCCCTTTCTTTTTTATATATAAGTGGTAATTTTTTTTTTTTTTGAAGTATGCGGGCCTCTCACTGTTGTGGCCTCTCCCGTTGTGGAGCACAGGCTCTGGATGTGCAGGCTCAGTGGCCATGGCTCACAGGCCCAGCCGCTCCACAGCATGTGGGATCTTCCCGGACTGGGGCATGAACCCATGTGCCCTGCATTGGCAGGCGGACTCTCAACCACTGCGCCACCAGGGAAGCCCTATAAGTGGTAATTTATTTTTAAAAATTATTTTATATTTGAGCACAATTGATTAACAATGTTGTGTTAGTTTCAGGTGTACAGCAAAGTGATTCAGTTGTACATATATGTGTATCTATTCTTTTTCAAATTCTTTTCCCATTTAGGTTATTACAGAATATTGAACAGAGTTCCCTGTGCTATGCAGTAGACACCTGTTGGTTATCTATTTTAAATATATTAGTGTGTACATGTCAATCCCAAACTCCAGCCTATCTCTCCCCCCTACCCTTCCCCCCTAGTAGCAATAATTTCATTCTCTAAGTCTGTCAGTCTGTTTCTGTTTTGTACCTAAGTTCATTTTTTTAGATTCTGCATATAAGCAATATCATATGATATTTGTCTTTCTCTGTCTGACTTATTTAACTTAGTATGATAATCTCCAGGCCCATACATGTTCATGCAAAAGACATTATTTCATTTTTTTATGGGTAACATTCCATTGTATATATGTACCACTTTTCTTCACCTGTTCATCTGTTGATGGACATTTAGGCTTCTTCCATGTCTTGGCTATTGTAAAGAGTGCTGCAATGAATATTGGGGTGCATGTATCCTTTCAAACCATGTTTTTCTCCAGATATATTCCCAGAAGTGGATTGTTGGCTCATATGGTAGCTTTATTTTTACTTTGTTAAGGAACCTCCATACTGTTCTCCATAATGGTTGTATCAATTTACATTCTGACCATCAGTGTAGGAGGGGTCCATTTTCTCCACACCCTCTCCAGCGTTTATTGTTTGTAGATAGTTTGATGATGGTCAATCAGACTGGTGTGAGGTGATACCTCACTGTAGTTCTGATTTGCATTTCTCTAATAACTAGCAATGTGGAGCATCTTTTCATGTGTCTCTTGGCCATCTGTATGTCTTATTTAGGGAAATGTCTATTTAGGTCTTCTGTCCAGTTTTTGATTAGGTTGTTTGTTTTTTTGATATTGAGCCTCATGAGCTGTTTGTAAATTTTGGAGACTAATCACCTGTTGGTCGCATCTTTTGCAAATATTTTCTGCCATTTTGTGGGTTGTCTTTTCATTTTGTCTATGGTTTCCTTTTCTGTGCAAAAGCTTTTGAGTTTAATTAGGTCCCACTTGTTTATTTTTATTTCCATTACTCTAGGAGACAGCTTGAAAAGGATATTGCTGCGATTTATGTCAAAGAGTGTTCTGCATATGTTTTCCTCTAAGTGTTTTATAGTATCTGGTCTTACATTTAGGTCTTTAATCTATTTTGAGTTTATTTTTGTGTATGGTGTTAAAGAATGCTCTAATTTCATTTTTTACATGTAGCTGTCCAGTTTTCCCAGCACCATTTATTGAAAAGACTGTCTTTCCTTCATTGTATAGTCTTAGCTCTTTAGTCATATATTAATTGAGCATAGGTGTATGGGTTTATTTCTGGGCTGTCTATCATGTTCCATTAATCTATATTTCTGTTTTTGCGCCAGTACCATACTCTTTTGATGACTGTAGAATTGTAGTACAATCTGACAAAGGGAGCCTGATTCCTCCAGCTGTTTTTCTTTCTCAAGATTGCATTGGCTATTCATGATCTTTTGTGCCTCCATATAAATTTTATTTTAAATTTAAATTTTTTGTGAAAAATGCCACTGGTAATTTAACAGGGATTGCATTGATTTTGTAGATTGCCTTGGGTAGTATAGTCATTTTGACCATATTGATTCTTGTAATCAAACAACGTTGTATATCTCTCCATCTGTTTGCATCATCTTTGATTTCTTTCATCAGTGTCTTACAGTTTTCAAAATAGACGTCTTTTGCCTCCTTAGGTATGTTTATTCCTAGGTTTTTTGTTTTTGTTTTTTGATGTGATGGTAAATAGGATTGTTACTTTAATTTCTGTTTCTGATCTTTCATTGTTAGTGTATAGAAATGGAACTGATTTCTGTGTATTAATTTTGTATCCTGCAACTATACTGAATTCATTGATGAGCTCTCATAGTTTTCTGATAACATCTTTAGGATTTTCTATGTATAGTATCATATCATCTGCAAACAGTGACAGTTTTACTTTTTCTTTGCCAGTTTGGATTCCTTTCATTTCTTTTTCTTCTCTCATTGCTGGGGCTAGGACTTCCAAAACTATGTTGAATAACACTGGTGAGAGTGGACATTCTTGTCTTGTTCCTGATCTTAGAGGAAATGCTTTCAGTTTTTCATCACTGAGAATGACGTTTGCTGTGGGTTTGTCATATGTGGCATTTATTATGTTGAGGTATGTTCCCTCTGTGCCCACTTTCTGTAGAGCTTTTATCATAAATGGGTGTTGAATTTTGTCAAAAGGTTTTTCTGTGTCTGTTGAGATGATCAAATTGAGATGGTTTTTTTTCTTCAATTTGTTGATATTGTGTACCACACTGATTTGTGGATATTGAAAAATCCTTCATTCCTGGGATAAATGCCACTTGATCATGGTGTATGATCCTTTTAATGTATTGCTGGATTCTGATTGCTAGTATTTTGTTGAGGTTTTTTTTGTTTGTTTTTGGGTTTTTTTGTTTTTTTGGGTTTTTTTTTGCCATATGCAGGCCTCTCACTGCTGTGGCCTCTCCTGTTGTGGAGCACAGGCTCCAGATGCGCAGGCTCAGCAGCCATGGCTCACGGGCCTAGCTGCTCCGTGGCATGTGGGATCTTCCCAGACCGGGGCACGAACCCGTGTCCCCTGCATCAGGAGGCGGACTCTCAACCACTGCGCCACCAGGGAAGCCCTGTTGAGGATTTTTGGGCCCTGCAATTTTTTTTTTTTTTTATGGTATCTTTGGTATCAGGGTGATGGTGGCCTCATAGAATGAGTTTGGGAATGTTCCTTCCTCTGCAATTTTTTTTTTTCCTCTGCAATTTTTGGAATTGTTTCAGAAGGATAGGTGTTAGCTCTTCTCTAAATGTTTGATGGAATTCACCTGTCAAACCATCTGGTTCTGGACATTTATTTGTTGGGAGTTTTTGAACCACAGTTTAAATTTCAGTACTTGTGATTGGTCTGTTCATATTTTCTATTTCTTCTTGGTTCAGTTTTGGGAGACTGTACCTTTCTGAGAATTTTTTCCATTTCTTCCAGGTTGTCCATTTTATTGGCATATAGTTGCTTGTATAGTCTCTTATGATCCTTTGCACTTCTGTGGTGTCCATTGTAACTTCTCCTTTTTCATTTCTAATTTTATTGACTTGAGCCCTCTCTCTTTTTCTCTTGGTGAGCCTTGTTAAAAGTTTATCAATTTTGTTTACCTTCCCATGGAACCAGCTTTTAGTTTCAACGATCTTTTCTATTGTTTTCTTTATTTCTATTTCATTTATTTCTGCTCAGATCTTTATGATTTCTTTCCTTCTAACTAACTTCGGATTTTGTTTGTTCTTCGTTTTCTAGCTGCTATAGGTGTCAGGCTAGTTGGTTAATTTTTGCTTTTTGTTTCCTGTGGTAAGATGGTATTGCTATAAACTTCCCTAGAAATTTAGAACTTCTTTAAACTTCCTCTTAGAACTGCTTTTGCTACATCCCATAAGTTTTGAATCATAGTGCTTTCATTTTCATTTGTCTCTAGGTATTTTTTGATCTCATCTTTGATTCCTTCAGTGATCCATTTGTTGGTTAGTAGTATGTTGTTTAGCCTCAATGTGATTTTTCTTAACATTTTTTTTTCTTGTAGTTGATTTCTAATCTCATAGCACTGTGGTCAGAAAAGATGCTTGATATGATTTCAATTTTCTTAAATTTACCAGGTCTTGCTTAATGGCCTAGCATGTGATCTATCCTGGAGAATGTTTCATGTTCACTTGATAAGAATATGTATTCTGCTTGTTTTGGATGGAATGCTTTGTAAATATCAATTAAGTCTATCTGGTCTAATGTGTCATTTAAGGCCTGTGTCTCCTTATTGATCTTCTGTCTGGATGATCTTTCCATTCCTGAAAGTGGGGTGTTAAAGTCCCCCACTATTATTGTGTTACTGTTGAGTTCCCCTTTTATGGCTGTTACCATTTACCTTATATATTGAGAAGCTCCTATGTTGGGTGCATATATATTTACAATTGTTATTATTTAGTTATGTAGTATCCTTCTATGTCTCTTGTAAATATTTATTTTAAAGTCTCTTTTTGTCTGATATGAGTATTGCTACACCATTTTTATTTTTATTTCCATTTCTGTGGAATATCTTTCACCATTCCCTCACTTTCGGTCTGTATGTATCCCTAGATCTGAAGTGGGTTTCTTGTAGACAGCATATATACAGGTCTAGTTTTCATATCCATTCAGCCAGTCTGTGTCTTTTGGTTGGAGCATTACTCCATTTATGTTTAAGGTAATTACTGATATGTATGTTTTATTGCCATCTTCTTAATTGTTTGGGGCTTGTTTTTGTATTGATAAGTCTTTTATTCTTCCTATCATCTTTTGTTCTCTTGTGCTTTGATGACTAACTTTAGTGTTGCATTTGGATTTCTTTTTCTTTTTTTTGTGTGTGTATCTGTTGTAGATTTTCAGTTTGTGGTTACCATGAGGATTTCATACAGCAATCTATATATAAGCAAGATTGTATTAAGTTGCTGGTCTTTTAACTTCTAATGCATTTCCAGTATCCTGTATTTGTGCTCTCCTCTTTTCACAATTGCTGGTTTTGATATCATATTTGTGTGCAGACGATTTCCTACCATTACTTTATGTTTGCCTTTACTTGTGAGATTTTCTATTCATAATTTTCTTGTTTCTTGTAGTGGCATTTTCTTTTCTGCTTAGAAAAATTCCTTTATCATTTGTTGCAAAGCTGGTCTTGTGGTGCTGAATTCTCTTAGCTTTTGCTTGTCTGTAAAGCTTTTGATTTCTCCATTGAATCTGAATGTGAGCCTTGCTGGGTAGTATATTCTTGGTTGTAGGTTCTTCCCTTTCATCACTTTAAGTATATCATGCCACTCCCTTCTGGCCTGCAGAGTTTCTGCTGAGAAATAAGCTGATACCCTTATGGGAGTACCTTGTATGTTATTTGTTACTTTTCCCTTGTTGCTTTTAATATTTTTTCTTTGTTTTTAGTTTTTGTCAGTTTAATTACTATGTGCCTCTGTGTGTTCCTCCTTGGGTTCATCCTGACTGGGTCTCTCTGAGCTTCCTGGACTTGGGTGACTGTTTCCTTTCCCATGTTAAGGAAGTTTTCACCTACTATCCCTTCAAATATTTTCTCAGCTCCTTTCTCTCTCTCTTCTCCTTCTTGTACTCCTATAATGTGAACCTTGGTGAATTTAATGTTTTCCTACTGGTCTCTTAGACTGTCTTCATTTCTTTGTATTCTTTTTTCTTTATTCTCTTCCATGGCAGTGATTTCCAGCATTCTGTCTTCCAGGTCACTTATCCATTCTTCTGCCTCAGTTACTCTGTTATTTATTCATTCTATTGTATTTTTCATTTCAGTTATTTTATTGTTTATCTATGTTTGTTTGTTCTTTAGTTCTTCTAGGTCTTTGTTAAATATTTCTTGTATCTTCTCTATCTGTGCCTCCATTCTTTTTCTGAGACCTTGAATCATCTTAACTATCATTACTCTGAATTCTTTTTCTGATAGATTGCCTATCTCCACTTCACTTAGTTGTTCTTGTGGTGTTTGTTTTACCTTGTTCCTTCATCTGGGACATATTCCTCTGCCATCTCATCTTGTCTAATTTTCTATGATTGCAATTCTTTTCCACAGGCTACAGGTTTGTAGTTCTTCTTGCTTCTGCTCTCTGCCCTCTCATGGATAAGGCTGTCTAAGAGGCTTGTGCAGGTTTCTTGGTGGGAAGGCCTGGTTCCTACCTGCTGGTAGATGGAGCTATGCTAATGAGTACTCACCCAAGCTGCCACTGCCAGTGTCTTTTTCCCTGCAGTGAGCCACAGCCACCCCCCTCTACCTCCACAGGAGACTCTCCAATACTAACAGGTAGGTCTGTCCAATCTCTTATTAGGTCATTGCTTTTATCCCTGGGTCCTGGTGCACACTTGATGTTGTGTGTACCCTCCAAGAGTGGAGTTTCTATTTCCCACAGTCTTGTGGAATTCCTGAGATCAAACTCTGCTGCCCTTCAAAGCAAGATTCTCAGGGGCCTCCTCCTCCAGTTTCCAGACCCCCAGGCTGGGTACCCTGACATGGGGCTCAGGACTTTCACTCCTGTGGGAGAACTTCTGTGGTATAATTGTTTTCCAGTTTGTGGTTCACCCACCCGGCAGGTATGTGATTTGATTTTATCATGATTGTACCTCTCTTACTATCTTGTTGTGGCTTCTTTGTCTTTGGATGTAGGGTGTCTTTTTCATAGTTTCCAGCATTATTTTTGTTGATGGTTGTTCAGCAGTTGGTTATGACTTAGCTGTTTTTGTAAGAAGAGGTGAGTTCATGTCCTTTTACTCTGCCATCTTGCCAGAAAGTCCTTTACATTCCCTTTCTGATATTTTATTGTTGGTATAAAGGAATGTAACCAATTTCCATGTGTTTATCTTGTATAGTGCTATCTTGCTGAATTTGTTTATCAGTTCTAGTAGTTTTCGTGTGGAGGCTTTAGAGTTTTCTATATATAGTATCATGTCATCTACATATAATGACAATTTTACTTCTTCCCTTCCAATTTGGAAAATGTTTCTTTGTCTTGCCTGATTGCTATGGCTAGGACTTCTGGTACCATGTTGAAGAGAAGTGGTGAGAGTGAGTATCCTTGTCTTGTTCCAGATTTTAGCAGGAAGGCTTTCACCTTTTCACCATTGAGTATTATATTGTCTGTGGGTGTATCATAAATAGCTTTCACTATTTTGAGATATGTTCCTTCTATACCCACTTTGGTAAGAGGTTTTTTATCATGAATGGATGTTGAATTTTGTAAAGTGCTTTTTCTGCATCTATTGGGAGGATCATGTCATTTTTGTCTTTTCTTTTGTTTATGTGGTGTAACACATTGATTGATTTGCCTATGTTGACCTGTCTTTGTGAACTTGGGATTGAATCCTACTTGGTCATGGTGTATGATCTTTTTTATGTTGTATTCAGTTTGCTAATATTTTATTGAGAATTTTTGCATCTATATTCATCAAAGATATTGGCCTGTAATTTTCTTTTTAGGTGGTGTCTGTCTGGTTTTGGTATCAGGGTGATATTGGCTTCATAGATGTCCTTGGAAATGTGCCCTCTTCTTCAATTTTTTGGAAGAGTTTGAGATAGATCAGTGTAAGTTCTTTGTATGTTTGGTAGAATTCACCTGTGAAGCTATATTGATATTTGTTTGTAGGGAGGTTTTTAATTACAGATTCTATTTCAGTTCTAGTGATCTGTCTGTTCAAATTATCTATTTCTTTTTGATTCAGTTTTGGTAGACTGTTTGTTTCTAGAAACTTGTCCATTTCTTCCAGGTTGTCAAATCGGTTGGCATATGATTTTTCATAGTATTCCCTTATGGTTTTTTGTATTTCTGTGGTATCAGTTGTTATGCTTCCTTTTTCATTTCTTATTTTATTTGTGTTCTTTCTCTTTTCTTCTTGGTGAGCCTGGCCAGGGGATTGTCAAATTTGTTTATCATTTCAAGGAAGCAGCTCTTGGTTTTATTGAATTTTACTATTTTTTTAATCTCTATTTTATTTATTTCCTCTCTGATCTTTATTATTTCCTTCCTTCTCCTGATTTTAACTTTTCTTTGTTCTTATTTTTCTGATTCTTTTAAGTGGTAGGTTAGGTTGTTTATTTGAGATCTTTCTTATTTTTTAAGGAAGGCCTGTATCACTGTGAACTTCTAATAACTGCTTTTGCTGCATCCCACAGATTTTGTATGATTGTGGTTTAATTGTCATTTGTCTCACCATATTTTTTTAACTTCCTATTTGTTCTCATCACTGACTCATTGGGTTTTTTAGTAGCATGTTTTTTAGTCTCCATGTAATTATTTTTTTTTCTCATTTCTTTTCCTGGGATTAATTTCTACTTTCAGGCTATTGTGGTCAGAAAAGATGCTTGAGATAATTTCTATGCTATTAAATTTGTTGAGGCTTCCTTTGTGCCCTAGTATGTGGTCAGTTCTAGAGAATGTTCCATGAGCACTTGAAAAGAATGTGTATTCTGGGTTTTTGGATATAATGTCCTGAAAATATCGAGTCTAACTGTCCTATTGTATCATTTAGTTTCTCTGTTGCCTTACTGATTCTCTGTCTGGAAGAGTGAGTGGAGTGTTAAAGTCTCCTACTATTATTGTATCTCAGTCAATTTCTCCCTTTATGTCTGTTAGCACTTTTTTTTGGATTTGGGTGTTCCTATATTAGGTGCAAGTATGTTGACAACTGTAAAATCCTCTTCTTGTATTGATCCTTGTACCATTATATAAGGTCCTTCTTCGTCTTTCTTTATGGGCTTTGTTTTAAAGCCTATTTTGTCTGATAGGAGTATTGTGACACCACCTTTCTTGTCATTACAGTTTGCATGAAATATCTTTTTCCTTTCCTTCACTTTCAATACATGGGTCCTTTGCACTAAAGTAGGTCTCTTGTAGGCAGCATATTGTAGGCTTTTTTTTTTTTTAATCCAATCTGCCACTCTGTGTCTTTTGATTGGAGGATTTAGGTCATTGACATTTAATTATTGATAGATATGTCTTTATTGTCATTTTAAACCTTGTTTTCCTGTTGATTTTATATTTCTTCTTTGTCCTTTTTTCTTTTTGTTTTTCTTTTTGTGCCTTGATGAGTTTCTTTTGTATAATACATATGTTTTCTTCTTTGGGTTTTTGTAAATCTATCTTATATTTTTTATTTGTGGTTACCCTGTTTTTCAAGCCTGTTAATCCCTTCCTATATCTACTTTCTTTAGACTGGTAGTCATATAGGCTCAAACACATTCTAGGAAAAAATATCTACATTTTCTTACTCTCCTCCCCCACATTTTATGATTTTGATGTCCTCTTTTATGTCTTCATGCTTATCTTTTCGCTGTTCATTGTGGTTATCATAACTTTCACAGAAATTTTTTAATTTTTATTTTTTAATCTGTGTACTGGCTTATTTATGTGATTTATTTTTCAATTGTGGTTTTCCCTTTCATATAGATTCTTACTTCTTTCTTATTTAGAGAAGACCTTTCTATATTTGTTTTAGGATAATTTTAGTATTGCTGTATTCTTTTAGTTTTTGCTTATCTAAGAATTTCTTTACCTATTTTTCTTTTCTAAATGATAATATTGCTAAGTAGAGTATCCTAGGTTGCAGATTTTTCCCTTTCAGGACTTTGAATATATCTTTCCACTCCCTTCTGGCTTGCAACTTTTCTGTAAAGAAATCAGCTGATAGCATTATGTGGGCTTCCCTTGTAATTTACTCTTCATTATTCTCTCATTGCCTTTAGTATCCTCTATCTTCAAATTTTGCCATTTTTGCTACAATATGTCTTGGTGCAGGTCTGTTAGGGTTTATATTGTTTGGGACCCTCTGTGCTCCCTGTTCCTAGATATCTGTTTCCTTCTTTAGGTTTGGTAAGTTCTCAGCCATAATTTCTTCAAATACATTTTTGATTCCCTTTTCTCTTTCTTCCCCTTCTCTAATCCCTACTATGTGTAGGTTGGCACAGTTTATATTATGCCATAGTTCTCTTATATTGCTTTCATTTTTTTTTTTAATTTGGATTTCTGTCTTCTGTCCTGATTGGGTTATTTCCATTATTCTATCTTCAAGGTCACTTATTTGTTCTTCTGCATTATTCATTCTGCTCTTCATTGCCTTTACTCATTCTGCTCTTCACTGCTCAGCTTTCATTTCTGCAAATGAGTTTTCTAATTTTTATTGCTTCTTCTTTATAGTTCCTTTTTACAACACTCTTCATTTCTGTTGATAGTCTTAATTTCTTCAGTATTTTCATGATTTCCTTTTTGAAATAGGTATCTATTAGCCTGAAGAGGTCTGCTTCATTGTTTGTTCTTTCAGGGGAATGCTCTTGGTCTTTTAACTGGGAGTGGTTCCTCTGCTTCTTTATTTTACTTATATTCCTCTTACTCTGTGAATATAGGAGAAACAATTATCTACAATGATTTTGGAGGGCTATTTATATGTGGGGTCTTCCCTATGTAGCTTGTGTGGGTTTAGTATATTTAATGTAAGGGCTGTTTTTAGTATGGATGCCTGTTGCCTCTTTTCTCAGTGTGTGCTTGTCCTTACCCCCTTGATAGAGGGTGTGCAGATGTGGTGGCTGGTGCCCAGTCTTTGGGTTCTTGGCTTGATGGGCAGCTCAGGTATGCCCCCAGGGTATGAGATGGGAGTGGATTTGGCTCTTGCAACCACTCCTGGAGTTTGGGTGAGTGGCAATTGTGGCCTGTGACCACTCCTGAAATCTGGGAGGAAGGTGGTGGGGGCTTGCAACCACTCCTGGAGTCCAGGAGGTAGTTGGCAGGGGCCTGTGACCACTTCTAGGGTCCATGCAGGAGAGCCAGGAGCCCATGATCACTTCTCGGGTCCAGGACAGTTAGCCCTGGCCTGTGATCACTCCTGGGACCCATGCAGGTAGTGTCCCACCTTCTGTGAGCATGTGCACATGGAAAAAGTCTAGAATCCAGATCCCACCCCTCCCTTTGTGCACCCCCCCCCAAACAATGGTGGCTGGACTGTAAGGCAGCCCAGGCTTCCTCCACATACATCAACCCCAGCCATGGTTGCACTGAATTCCAGCCCCCCTCCCAGTCTGTCTCCACACAGCCAACCCCAGTCCTCTCTCTGGTTCTGGACTCTGAAGCCCGAGTTCCAGTACCCAGCTCCTGCCAACACTGGCAGATTTTTGTGTCAGGATGGGCCATGCAGGTTGGCAGCACTGACCCATCTGTGCAATTCTCCCTCTGCTCTGGCTGATGCAAACCAGCTGCTGCATCCCCCTCTGAGGTTCTGAAGCTCCTCTCTGTCCCGGCCAACTCCCCACTGATGAGGTGACTTCCCAGGGTGCAGGAACTTTCCCCTTTCACAGCTCCCTCTCAGGGCTGCAGTTTCCATCCCAATTCCTTTCTCACTTTTTTCTTTTTTTCTACCTGATTATGTGATGAGTTTCTTGCCTTTTCAGCAGTCTGAGGTCTTCTGCCAGCATTCAGTAGATATTCTGTGAGAGTCCTTCCACATGTAGTATTTTTGTTGTATTTGTGGGAGAGGGTGAGCTTCATATCCTACTACTCTGCCATCTTGATTGCTCTCCTCAATATAAAAATTATTCCATTTTGAGTTTATTTTTGTGTATCGTGTTAGGGAGTGTTCTAATTTCATTCTTTTACATGTAGCTGTCCAGTTTTCCCAGCACCACTTATTGAAGAGTCTTTGCTCCATTGTATGTTCTGGCCTTCTTTGTCATAGACTAGGTAACCATAGGTGCGTGGGTTTATCTCTGGGCTTTCTATTCGGTTCCATTGATCTATATTTCTATTTTTGTGCCAGTACCATACTGTCTTGATTACTGTAGCCCTGTAGTATAGTCTGAAATCAGGAGCCTGATTCCTCCAGCTCCGTTTTTTGTTTTTCTCAAGATTGCTTTTGTTATTCGAGGTCTTTTGTGTTTCCATATAAATTGTAAAAGTTTTTATTCTAGTTCTATGAAAAATGCCATTGATAATTTGATAGGGATTGCATTGAATCTGTAGATTGCTTTGGGTAGTATAGTCATTTTCACAATATTGATTCTTACAATCCAAGAACATGGTATATCTCTCCATCTGTTTGTGTCATCTTTGATTTCTTTCATCAGTATCTTATAGTTTTCTGAGTACAGGTCTTTTACCTCCTTAGGTAGGTTTATTCTTAGGTATTTTATTCTTTTTGTTGCAGTGCTAAATGGGATTGTTTCCTTAATTTCTCTTTCTGTTCTTCTGTTGTTAGTGTATAGAAATGTAAGAGATATCTGTGTATTAATTTTATATCCTTCAACTATGCTAAATTCATTGATTAGCTCTAGTAGTTTTCTGGTGGCATCTTTAGGATTTTCTATGTATAGTATCATGTCATCTGCAAACAGTGACAGTTTTACTTCTTCTTGTATAATTTGAATTCATTTTATTTCTTTTTCTTCTATGATTGCCATGGCTAGGACTTCCTAAACTATGTTGAATAATAGTGGTGAGCGTGGGCACCCTTGTCTTATTCCTGATTTTAGAGAATATGCTTCAGTTTTATTAATGAGAACCTACTATATAGCACAGGGAACTCTACTAAGTGCTCTGTGGTGACCTAAATGGGAAGGAAATCAAAAAAAAAGATGGGATATATGTATACGTACTGCTGATTTACTTTGCTGTACAATAGAAAGTAACACAGCATTATAAAGCAACTATTCTCCAAAAATTTTTTTTAAAAATTAGAAATCAAAATTACTTATGTAGTATCTTACATTATTGTTTTTGTTGTGTGTTCTCAGTTTTCTGAATCCATTGTGTGTTTTATACTTACAGCACATTTCTGTTTGGACCAGCTATATTCCAAGCGCTTAATAATCGCTTATGGCTGAAAGCTACTGTTGGGATTCCTTTGAGCCACATAGCTCCTTAAAACAGAATAATTATATAAATCCTATACAATTTTTCTTTATGACTTAAAATATGCACTAAATATACTTTGAGACACTTTTCAAAACACTGGTTGTGATTCTGATTGATTTTAATTTCTTGCTTTTTACCAAGTCAGTGACTGTCTTCCCCTCTCTACCCTATTCATCCCCCCACCACTCCCACCTCTACACAGAGAACTTTCCATAAATTTTAAAAGGCCACATATTTTTATCATGATGCCAAGATTTGCTCTATACAACTCATTAGGTTTTTCCTCAACTTAACCTACAAATAGAGAAGTAAGAAAAGATAAACTGTGTTCTTTCCATTTTGCTGAATCATGCTACTATGGTGCTGAGTTCATATTGGGTTTTGACTTGAACATCAGCTAATCTCTTAATCAAGTGGTGGACAGTCTCACTTAGAGAATGAAAAAAAATTTTTGCTGAGGCTGCATGACAGGTGGATCAACTCCCTAAGAAAATGTCAGCTCCACCTTAAGGCTGCTCAGGTTAAACTGATTGTTGGTCTTGGTTTCACACTCCTATCTTTATTTGTCTTATAATCCCTCTATTAACATGTAAATTAAGGTGTTAGTTTACTTTGGTTATTTATTTATTCTTCACTCATTTAGCTCCAGGAGAAACCAATAATTCTCTATACAATTTTAATGTAAATGAATATGTATTTCTGAAGTACTTATTGATGACTAACTATTGTTTAATCTGCAGTATTTCAGAAGTGGGTTCTTCTCACGAGATATTTTTCTGGACTCCAGGTCCTGAATGGGGTGGCTTAGTTCTGAGCTTTCCAGCTGCCCTGCCGACAGGCAGGAGCAAACAGAAAGCTGTTGTTTTCGCAAATGCCCCAGCTTTAAGGCTGAAGGGGATGAGTGTCAACTGAACAAAAATGCTTGTCTTTAAACAGGAAATGTTTCATTCAAGAGAAACGCACTCTCCTCATGTACCTTCAGAAGCCCTCCTGGGTGGGGGAGGCCTGGAATGTTCTGTGGCAGGTGGGGGGCCTCCTGTGTCAGGGGAGCTGGAGGAGGGGCCCTCCTGGGTCAAAGAAGATGCACATCCTCTTCTCTGGTTACAAGAAGGCAGCCTACAGAATGCCTGGACAAAGTTAAATGTTTCCAAGAATGCCCTCCAATAGGACAGGGAAAAGAGAAAATAAATCTAATGACTATTGGTCAAACTTTGTAGAACTCAGCATATCTGTCTGGAATGAATGCAAGAGTTGAAAAATCAATTTTTCTAGTTTTATGTGGAAAAGTCAAATTGACTTTATTTTAGTTTGAGAAGATAGTGTTTGATCAGTCCTTTTTTATTCCCAGAAGATGCAGAGTAATAGAAACACAATATGGGTAGAAGAAAGTCAGTAGGAAATGTAGTTGTTAGACTTTATACAAGATTTCCCCCATTAGTGCAACTTCTTCTGCAGAGGATTGCCCTAATAGTCTTCCTTTCTTCTGGGCCTAGCCCGGCACCTACTATGTCCTCAATAAGTATTTTTTGAATTAGTAAACAAAATACCCCAATTTCTAAATTTCCATTGTGTGTACTGTGAGAATAATGTTGAAAGATACACTTTCAGTTAATACAGGGCAGGGAACGCACTGGCTCAGCTAAACAGTTATTAGCTGAACAATTGTTAAATTATTATAGTATTTTCAAAGAAGTTGGGAAACAAGCTCTTCTGCCTCTACTGCTCCAGTCCCTCCCCCATCACCCACCCTCCCAGATCCATTCATTTAAGAATGAAGGCCTGGCACAGCAGGGGGTCTGCATTGGCCATCACTTCTAACTGGGCAGGTCTGGGCAGCAGTGCCAGTACCAAAATATTCTGAATATACTCCTCAAGTGTGTGTGGAAAAAAGAAAAAGCCCTTGGAAAGGCATATGATGTGAAGTGTCTTGAGATATATTTATTCTCAGTGAAAAACATTCCTGAAACATTCCGGAAAGGAATTTTTTTCAGGTTTTGTTGTTATGTTTTCATAAGATTCAAGAATACACTGTGAAAGAAACTAACTGAAAATAGGGACTCTTTTGTGAAAATAAATCCCATTCTGTGTTAGTATGTGCTCTTTAAAAGCTCATTTATCTCTCTTACAATTTGCTTTTCTGTGTTAAAAGGTTTTCTGCATGAATCTGGCATTGCATTAGTAGTATGTATGAGAAAATAGTATGAGAAAAACAAATTATCAGATTTTATCAGGGGTCGGGAATATTTACAAATCCTTAATTAAATTTGCAATGGTTGGTCACATGGAGACAAAAAACATGAAATACCTGAGAAAATATTTGAGACAAGGAGAGGAAAATTAAAGCGGTTAGTCATGGGCACTTCTCATGCATTTTGTACAGGTGTAACTTTCTATACTACATTGTGTTATTAATTACCTTACAGTTTAAATCTTAACTTCTATTTTGTGTTGGGAGGAGGAAAAATGGACAAATTATGAACAAGGTTAATAAGCCAACAAAAGAAGAAAGATATTCAAAAAATTCTTATAACCTGATTATGTAGTTTTGTGCTCTCTTTGAAGTATTTATACAACTAAATGAATAATTGTTTTAAAATCCTATTTTATACCATTGGTGAGAGCATATTTTATTGCAGAGTATTTCTTTTATAGAATGAAACTTCAATATATGACAGAACACTGAATTGTATTAGGCAACTAAACCGTAAGAAAAACATGAGGTTATTTTTAGAGGATTTGGTGATGGAGGACTGGGTCTTGTGAACGCTTTATTAGCAACTGTCAGCTGAACTTGACAAATAATTTTGGTTAAGCATAGTAGAAACTGGTCTGTTTTATCACAGTCAAAATGCTTTCAATAAAAGTGTTAGAGTACAAATAAATATATACATCCAAAACTGCTTTGCCTTGGGACAGGTCCAACCTTAGTACTACTAGTATTATAAATTTCAATCCTCCAAAATAAGTTTATAAAAGTACAAAAGATAAATTAAAAAAATAGGGCACCCAGTAAAGGCATGGGATCCTGTGAAGTCCTTACCATGTGGATTAAAGAAGGAGGTGTCAGGAAAATCAGACTTTTTTTGTAGGCTTGGTTTTCTCAGATTCAGCCTGTGTTTTATCAAATGGTTCCTCCATTTGCTACACTTTTTCCAAATCTTGTTCTTTCCCTTTCTCTTCAAAATCTTTCTTAGACTCTCCACTAAAAAAATTGTTTCTATTAAAAAATCAGTGTTAATGATGCAATGGATTCTTAAAGATCAAATAAAAGTTGTTTGGTGTGCTAAATATATTCCAATATTGATAGTGTATTATATTTTATTTTTACTACTTTTTTTTTTTACCATGTTTAGAGAACATCATCTGAGAAAGATATTTTTGACATAATTACAAAACAAATTTCCATGTCAAGGGTGAGGATATATGTCAGTCAATGCATTCTTATTTCAAAACCACTGTGTAATGGACCATAAAATAATTAAAATTTTATCTTTAAGAATCACAGTGGAATGAGGGGCCTTAATTATGAGAATTGGAAAAGATTTTAGAAATCATCTAGTCTGTGCTTCTTATTTTATAAATGAGGGGACTGAGGCCCAGAGAGGATCAATGACTTTTATAAGGTCATGCAGATTGTTAATGGCAAAACTAAAACAGCTACCAAGGATTCCTGGTCCTCATTCCAGCCCTGGGTACATTACACCACTCTACTTCTTCTATATCAGCAAGAATGTAAGTATCATTATGGAACAACACGTATGCACGTAAAACCACTATCCAGTATGCACATACATCCTAAAAGGGAGTATATCTTAGAACATAGCAATTCCTAATGTGTAGTTTTTTTCAGTTAATTTTTCTTTTGGTAGTCTCCTTCTCTTCAGAAAACCATAAATATTATGATGAGAACCTTAAACTTTTAGGGAAAAATCATTTGATGACTAATCTTGGATAAATTTTAAAAAGAAAATAAACTTTTGTCAATAAGTAAGTCACAAAATTACAGTAAACTCTCCAAAGAATAGACTGCTCAGCCTCGACCATGCTCGGACTTGTTAGAGGACACAGCAGCTCCTCTGTATCATCATGGGCAGTAGAAGGTTATTTTCCTACTAGTGCAACACATCTACATGTTAAATATTGGTTTGTATGTAAGGAGCCATCTTAAAGTGATCATTTAAAGCTGAACCTGTGCTTGCTCCCATAGCCATATAAGCTTCTGCCTCCTCTATTCCAGCCTCCATGCCAGACCCCTCTGAAAATCCCTTATGTTATTGCTCTGCAAAACTCAAATCTTGTATATTAGACCTTGAATATGAAAGTAATGCATACTTCATTTTCCAGATGGAGGAAGTGTCATAACTTAAAAAATATATATATTATATATATATATATATATATATATATATATATATATATATATTAGTTAGCAGTAACTTGGAAATGATTCAAAGGAAAAAACAAAGCTATTTTCACCCTTAGTAAATCCAAGTGAACCATAAAACTTTCAGTGGTGTTTGGATCAAACTATAGACTTTATCTTCAGTTAATTGAAGTCACATAAGAATGTAAGATAATTTTACTATATAAAAGTTCTTAAAATCTTTTATATTGTTGTTGTGTATTGCCTTTAGTTTAAATTTCTATATAGAACTAAAATGGTCAAGCTGTATTTTTTAATTCAACTACACATTCAGGAAAACATTTCTCTCCAAATATCAAGAGCCAAGTATGTTAATTTCAGATATCCCAAACTTGAAAATATTTTAAGGCATTTAGTGTTTCTATTTAACTCTCATGTTAAGCTAATATATGCTTAAAGTGTTCTTATATTTTAGGTCACAACTTTGGCTTCTTAAAATCTAAAAAGGAAAACATTTATAAAATCGAATAGAAAGATTTCTGAGAAATATTTTCAGTGGAAGATAAAATATACTAAACCATTCAGGTATACAGGAAAGGAGATTTCACTGCCTGGGTTAAATTAAGACTCACCTTAAAAATACATATTTTAATACATAAAATCTATTTCATAATGTTATTCAGTTTGATTACATGTTTGTAATAGCATTACTTTAAAAGCAAAACTAATTAATTGTTTCATTATTCAAACTGAGCAAAAATACTAAAACAGTATAAACCAAAAAGGTAATGAAATAAAATATGTAAGTGGTGGCTGATTTGTCTTTTTCAGTCTTTTAGCTATTTCAGATGGCTTACAGTTTAATAATTTAGTTTAAAAACAACAATTGAACTCTTACTCATGTATCTGATTTCTTTCTGACCAGCCACTTCATGAGTTCTCTTAGATACTAGTTAACATGACAAATGAGTGGAGAAACTATGAGTCTCCATACTGCAGAAGGGAAAATGCTCCTAAGAACATCTGCTTTGGGTAAAGCAATTTAATTGCAAAGCTCACTGTGGTATTTTCAAAATTTATTTCAAGAGAAGAGCAAGAAGCAAAAGAGAGCAGTGGGAACCCCTGACACTCTCCTTCCTTACGGAATTTTTGTCATCAGCAATGAAGGGGCCAAGAAAAATCTGTCTTCCTTTGTATCAATTTCCTCTTCTGAAATAAGGAAGTCTAAACAAAGTAGACTGGCTTTTGGAATTTTATATATATATATATATATATATTGATATAATTCCCTGGCAGTCCAGTGGGTAAGACTCTGCGCTCTCACTGCTGAAGGCCCAGTTTCAATCCCTGGTCTGGAAACACTAAGATCCTGCAAGCTACACAGTGCAGCCAAAAAAGAAAAAGGCTTCCCTGATGGCCCAGTGGTTAAGGCTCTGTGACTCTGCTCCCAATGCAGGGGGCACGGGTTCGATCCCCGGTGTGCCAACAGAGTGCTGCCGGAACCAGGACTTTCTGGAAGACTCTGCTCAGTTTAAAAAAATATTTCAAAAATATTTCAATCAAGATGCAATCAGAAGGCAGTACCAGAATGTTCTATGCTTTCCTTTAAAAAGGGCTAAACTGGTGGCGTTAAAAGTACTCAACATATGCATTGCTATATTAATCTAAATGTCAAATAGAAAGTTAATGAAAGGAGGAAAAAGAAAATGATCAACTCCATTTGGACTCTTAATTTGACCTAATTAGTTTGTAATTAATTTATTTGTCTGTTTCTTGTTTTCCATCTATTTCCTCCATGGTGGGGGTGGAATATATATATATATATAAACACACACACATATATACATATATATATACACACACATATATACATATACACATATACATAATATATATTCACATATACATACTATATACAATATATACATATACATAATATATAAAATATATGTATATGCATATAAATGCATAGATATAGTGTATACACACATATACATAATACACACACATTCCAGTTTCAGGTGTATTTAGATGTAGTCTCTGAACAGTAAAATCTACCTTAGAGAGATTATAGAAGCTGCCAATTTTCCTGACATTTCCAAGCCTATTTTGACCTATAGAATGATTGAACATCATCATTATGAATGTGCAGGCTCAGGATCAGTGTTTCAGCTATGTACCTCTACAGTCAACAATGAAAAGCCTTCCAACTAAGGCTTATGTTGGGCCATGGCTGATTGAGGAAGTAACATGGAATAGACTGATTTACGGAGAAATGGTGGTTTATGTTAAAAAAATTATAGGAGAAATCAGCAGTTTTATTATCAGTTTAGATACTCATCTTAGCATTACTAAAACTTTGAGGGAATAATGTTTATTGTGTGACTCACCAACATATTTCTTTAGCGATGATGTTTGAGATAGTAAATATTCAGAACTGAGGGCACTGGCCATAACTACTAGGACAAGCATGCAGGAGCATGCAGTGATGTCACAGCCTTCAGCAGGTCTCCAGAGATGCCCATATTGGCTCTTCTCTTTCTCTATGACCACCCCAGTTCCCTTCAGATCTAGGCATAAACCAAGAACAAACTTTTCTGGTCAGAGATTAGGAGAAGGAAGCAAGGGAAATCTTATGATACCAGCTTGAACAAAATGAAAAAAGTGGGCTGTATGACAAGTAAAGCATGTTCAAAATTAGATTAATGGATTAATAGCCTGAATCAGATGTAGAGGATGTCTCTCAACAGGTATTTGAAGGCCCACCAGAAGCCCATCTGAAGGGGTTAAAATGTATCCAGACATTCAAGTTGCTTCTTTTGTTCTTATAGGTAAGTGGTCTCAAAGTCATTGGACTTCTATTTTTTTTATAACTGAAGGTTGCTTACTAAAACTGAAGTGCATTTTTGATAGTTGCTAACATTTGGTGAGAGTAAGCTAAAATTAGCATGATACTAAAGTTTGCTGAAGATTTTAACTGCATAACCTTAATAGAATTCCAGTGATTCAACAGTGTTGTAAAGCTCTTCTTGTACAGTAGAACTATTAAGTGGTAAAAGCTATGACTTGAAAACATTTCTCACACTAGCAGAGAGTTCTATAGTTCATTTAGCTGAATAATAGGTTGGATCACAGAACAGGGTTTCAAATACTTTCAAAGTCTGGAACAAGAGGTCAAATCTAAGAAGAGGACGTTTACTTAAGAGTAAAAATAAATGGGGGCTTCCCTGGTGGCGCAGTGGTTGAGAATCTGCCTGCCAATGCAGGGGACACGGGTTCGAGCCCTGGTCTGGGAAGATCCCACATGCTGCAGAGCAACTAGGCCCATGAGCCACAACTACTGAGCCTGCGTGTCTGGAGCCTGTGCTCCGCAACAAGAGAGGCCACGACAGTGAGAGGCCCAGGCACCACGATGAAGAGTGGCCCCCGCTCACTGCAACTAGAGAAAGCCCTCGCACAGCAACGAAGACCCAACACACCCAAAAATAAATAAATAAATAAATTTATTTAAAAAAAGAGTAAAAATGATATGGTGTTAGGTATAATTTCTAAATGCCATCTGTAAAATATAGAATTAGATAGTCTTTGCTCATGAGAAACAACATCAAAATTCAGGATGGACACCAATGAGCTTGAGTTTGTGCAGGGAAGGGTGAGCCGTTTGAGAAACATGTAGAGTTAAAAGAACTAGCAGTATGCAACTTAGTGGAGAAAGGATTTAGAGTAAATGAAATAGTTGTCAGAGGGATTCTGTATTCTATAGAGCTCTGTGGCTTCATTTGCAGAAACACAGAGATGAGATATGTTAGACAGTTACACAAAAGAATCTTCTGCATCTCAGTTTCCTACTCTGAAAGAGGATAAAATATTGATCCTTGTGCCAGGTACAATGAGGAAACTAATTAGCATCTGAAATCTCTGAAGAATGCAGTGGGTGCCATGATGTACTTCCCAGTTCCCGCTTTTGAATGAAGGTCCCCTTTGCTAGCTGCTTGGAGTGCTGTTAACAGCTCTCAGCTATTGTGAGGTTGTGGAAGTGGTAAATCTGTGATCAGGCACATGTAGGCCTGGGGGCACAAGGAAGTTACACAACCAGATAGTCCAGAACTCTGGGAGCCTCATGTCATCTACCATTGATGCCCCAGTGCCTCTTCTTCCACTCCCTCCTATAGCCATGTGGTGGTGGGGGGAACCCACTTAACAGCAAAGGAAGTGAGGCAATGAGCATATGACCATGAGATCTAGTGATTGTATCCCATCCCATAACCCCAGAAGCTGTCAAGTTGAGAGAGTAATCAGACAACTCGTTGAAGGCATAGCTGAGGCAGCAGGTTGGCGCCCCACTAACCTAATCATTCAGGATGCATTGCACACATTAAATCAATGATTGTTATATGGTGGTGTGTCTTCAGTGGATAGAATTCAGGCCTAGTCCAAGTAACTAATGTCTTTTACGTGACACAGCCTCTACCTTGTCTCTGCATCTACTCTTGCGTCCTACATAATCCACTACATAAATAGCTAGAGTGAATTTTAACAACAGAAATCAAGCGTGTTCTCTGCTGAAAAGTCTCCAAAGGTTTCCCATTGTTCTCAGAATAAACTTCAAGTTCACGGCCCCAGGCTACACAGACCTTATCTCCTCCTACCACTCTTGCTGCTGCCCACTCTGGCCAATCACAGCGGCTTCACTCCTTCTTGAGCATGTCAAACTCTTCCCCATTTCAGGAGCTTGCTTTACCCTGTAGTCCCTTCTGCTTGGAATGCACTTTCTCCTGATCTTCACATGACTGGCAGCTTCACTTCCTTTCAGTCCCTGTACAGATGCCATTTTCTCTGATAGGTCTTTCCAGACCAACCTATCGAAAATACCCCTACCCTATCCATCACAACCTAATTACTTAGTTTGCTTTAATTTTTTTTCAATGTACATGAAACATTGTAAATGAAACAATGTATATGTAACAATTTCTCATGAGACAGTTATTTAAGTATTAACTTGTTATTTGGGTATTAATTGCTATTTAGGTATTATTCGTAGAATCTTCGCTTAGTATAAGTTCCATGCGGATGGGTGCTTTTTCTCCTTTGATTATCTTTACACCTCTAGCACCTAGAACATGGCTTGGCATGTGTTAAGTGCTCAGTAATTATTTGTTGAGTTAATGACCGATGCGGACATTTATTAAATGTTGACAAACTGATGGCTTCAGTGAATCTTTTGCAGAGGATTTGGTTTCTTTTTCTAAGAATAAACCAAAAATAGGGACCACTGTTAAAGTTACTGTGAATGAAAGACCATTATATTCATCCTATTTTAAAGAAAAAGTGCTTTTTATATGGCTAGGTTATACTGTCTTTTGCTCTGAAGAAAACTTCTGCTGTTGAGCTCACTTTGGTAAGAGTGTTTGATATGTCTGGCCCAGATTTTAATTATAAACTTCCAGATGAGTCATTATTTCTTTGGGAACATTTATCCTACCTGTTTCCACCACTTCCTCTGGGGAGTTTACTCTAAATTCTGATAATACCAAGAAGGGAAGAACTTGTTTTGTTCTTATGATTAACTAGCTTAAATGAGTTCTTTTGAGAGCTTTCTTTTATTTGAAACATATTAACTGTGACTTTTAAATTGAAGTCAGCCGTTAATACATAATTCAGTACTGACATCACTGTTCTTTCTCAATGGTACAAAGCACTTTGTAAAGTAAATCCCTGCTATTGTTACAGTGAAGTTCCTGAGCACCCAAGCCTAATGTTTCAAGGTAATCTTTCATGTAACTATAGACACTGTCCTGCCATTTGTATGCAGAAGAATTTACTAATTTTTAAACAAAAGGATTTGATGAAATGTCCAGCTAATCAACTTGAGAGTTCTTTTATTTTTGTTTTGTAAGAATTCAGGACTACTTTATATTCAATTTAGATATCAAATGACATTTCTCAGAAAGTTCATAATTAGAGTAAATTTCAAAAATTAAATTGGAAATTAGCCTGCAGATACCCCAGTAAGAGAGTTTTGGGCATGGTAGATGAGATGAAGTACTATCTTCAGGGGACTGAAGTGACCTGGGCCGAATCACAGCATAGCTTTTCTGTGCCCTTCCTCCCTCAAGGCAAGATCCTCTCTCAGACAGGAGAACCTGAAGAAACTTCACCTCAAGATAGGCTACTGTGGTAGACAGAATACAGGCCCACAAAGATGTCCATGCCTTGATACCCTGAACCTATGAATATGTTAACTCACATGGCCAAAGGTACTTTGCTTATGAGATTAAGAACCTTGAGGTAGGGATGTGACCCTTGATTGCCCAGGCAGGCCCAGTGTAATCATAAGGATCCTGACAGGAAGGATGCAGGAGAAGTCAGATCAGAAGAGAAAGTGATGCTACAACACAAGCAGAGTTTGGAATGATGTGACCATGAGCCAAGGAATGCTGGCAGCCTCCGAAAGGTGGAAAGACAAGAAACGTATTCTCTTCAGAAGCCTTCAGAAGTAACCAGTATTGCATACACCTTGAAGTTAGCCCCCATGAGTCTCATTTTGGACTTCAGACCTCCAAAGCAGTAAGAGAATAAATTTTGTTGTTTTAAGCCGCTACGTTTGTGGTAATTTGTTACAGCAGCAACAGAAGACTACTATACCTACATTATCTTGACCAAAGCTAGAGTGGGATATGTATTTAATAGTCTCTTGAAAACTGCTCTGCCTGTGTGGGTTGCCAGAAAAAGCCTCCCTGTTGTGGTTTAAATGTCAGGTTTACAAATAGAGATGATGTTAATAACAGATAGTTATTGAGAAATTCATTTACCTAGTACCTTGTAGGTGCAAGGGTTACTGCAGCAAAAAGACATCATAATGGCAGGGAGCCCTACTTGTTAAATATTTGCCTGCAGCCCATCCTCTAGGTTTTGGCATAGTTAGTTCTTTAGACTGTGGTTTTGTTACAAGGCAATAAAGGTGAGTAGACATCCACTGCAGCATGTAAGTTTAGTTTAAGCCTAAACATCCTCTATATGTTAATACTTTTCTTTATTCAAATCTAATCTGAATCTAGTACAGTGATTCTTGAGCAAAAGGCATAATTTTTAAGAAGGTATAGTAAAATCTCAAGAAATATGTGTGTAATTTGAGTAAGGCCATGTTAAAATTGCCATTGCTTTAACTTTTGTTATATTATTTCACACTTCTTCAATTTTCAAATGAAATTAAATGAGAACATGAGATTTAAGTTTGAGAAACACTGATTTAGAGTCACTGAAACTTATCAACTTTTCCAGGACAATTCTTCTCATATATTATTTTTCCTATTTGTATTACTGTGACAGTTTCCTATTGCATTATATTTGGTTCCTCAATTATGCTACTGAACCTTCCATGATTAGGACCATGCCTTAGTCATCCATGTACTCCACAATTAGTACAGTGCTTACTGTTTAGTATATGCTAGATACATGCTTAATGAATTTGAATTCCTATTATGAGATTTGTAAGATTCTTTGTCTAATATTTTATAATTCCCAGAGTAATTTTCACAATGCTGATGCCAGCAAAGGCATTCAGTATTTCTGGTCAACCCATTAATTAAATTTGGCTAAATTATAGTTACACCTTTGTATCCTGTGTCAATTTCATCTTTAGATTATATGATCAATCCTCACTGATTGTTTTTATTAAAATTATTTCCTGCAATGCTAAATGAGGGGTCTTTAGAAATCATTAAATTACACGTTTACAAAATTAATTTCTTATCTTGTTGGCTGGCTATTTAGGGATCATTTGTATTTTGTGCTTTATAAATCATTAAATTAATATGAAAATATTTAGTTCTTTGTTCTTTGACTTCTTTGCTATTTTTTTCTTTCAGCTCTTCCAAGTGGTAATTCCCTTTTTAAATGTTCTTGATTTATAAAGTACACTTTCCCATAATGCATGTATATCTTATTTTATTTGTAAACTATTATGTTAATTTGAAAACTAGATTCTTCCAGGTGACATAATCACTTATAATCTCATTAATATCTCTGTTAGAAAATATTATACTGATGGGAAAATTTCAATCTAATTCATCCTGGAACAGTCATTTTCTTTACATTTCTAATTGATCTACCACCCATACACTCAGTGCTCCAGTCCAGATAGGAGCCAGGAAGAGCTTGTTATCTCATCTTTAAATATATAAAAAAGTTCTATGATTCCCTATTTTAAAATAGGTGACTTTGAGATGGTGCAATATATTTTTAAAAGGGATTCTGTCAGCTGAGGGAACATTTCCCCAATACCTATCATAGCTAAATATATCTGGAAATGCATTTACTTTTTAGAGTATGAATGACCCTGATCACACAGAAAATTCTGTTGTTGTTGATTTTGAGACATGTCTATTCTCCCTGTAGCTCATAGCACATAGCAGCAAAATAATTTTATCTCTTTTACTCATGGAATAATTGCTGAGTGGGAAAATATTATCTCACCAAGGGAGAAAATGAAAGAAAATTTTCAGTAATTCTGTCTATGCTGTCAGGAAGATGATGGAATAGGGAGTCTCAGCACTTGTTCCTCCTGACAGAAGCAGTAATAATACATTTGATAAATGTATTTTATGAGATATCCAAAATCCAGTCAAGAAGTTACAATACCTCAGATGAGGACAAAATTGAGAAAAAACACTTTAAAATGGTTAAGTAGAACAACTTCACTTTACCCATGTCAGCCCCTTCCCTAAGCCAGCGTAACTCAGTGCTGAGAGAGATTTGCCTTGCTCATGATTTCTTTATCAGAGGAAAGAGTGAGTAAAACATGCATTTGACATCCCCAGCCTTTCAGGGTGCTACCCAAGAGACCTACTTCTGTCTTACCTCACTCAGAATTCTTAGGCAACCACCATAGTCAGAGCTACTGGGCAGCTAACAAAGAAAATGGGCAGGGGCACTCAGCCTACTGCATGGGATTGAGAGAAGTTTCACAAAGCTGAGGCTTTAGGGAGAGATGTGGAACATGAATCCAGCCTCTTGGCATTCCAGTACACTGCCCTAGGAAAAGGGGCAAGCAGCTCTCAGCATCCTGAACTCCTCTACAGGGTTGAGAGAAGGTATACAATCCAGAGATTTTTTCCTTTAGGAGAAAGGAAGGGAAGTAGAGCTTACACCCATCATCTGGGCATTTTAGTGCACTGCCCTATGGAAAAGGGCTTAGTAGCTCTCAGCAGCTGGAGCAGCTGTGTGGAATAAGGAAAAGGCACATACCTCATAATTTTCTCCTCAGGAGGAAGGGACAGAAACAGAGCTTGTACCCAACATCCCAGCATTTCAGTGAACTATCCTAAGAAAAGGAGCAGCGTGTTACAGTGGTCTCTGCATGGCTCTGTGAGATTGGGAGAAGGCACACAAACCTCAAACCTCTCACCCAGAAGGGAAGAAGAGGAATGGAGTGCACATCTACAGAAAATGCTTGAGAGGCTCCCAGAATCTCTAGCCAGGCTTATTAGTAAAGGTCTTTAACTACTGAAACCAGTTTATAAAGATTGGAAGAGTTGGCTGCTTCTTTAAAAAGGCAGACACAAATGCATAGCTACAAGGAACATAAAGAATCAGGGAAATGTGACACTATCTTAGGAACAAAAGAAATCTCCAGAAACTCAACATAAAGAAATGGAGATCTATGAACTGCTTGGCAAAGAATTTAAAATAATTGTCTTAAAGAAGATCAGTGAGCTACAAGAGACACAGATAGACAAATAAACAAAATCAGGAATACAACATATGAAAAACATGAGACTATCAACAAAGAGATAGAAATCATAAAAAAGTACCAAACAGAAATTCTGGAGCTGAAGAAAATAATAACTGCACTGAAAAATTCAATAGAGCACTTCCACATCAGACTCTATCAAGCAGAAGAATCAGTGAACTCAAAGATATGTCATTTGATATATCAAGTCAGAAGAGTAGAAGAATACAGAATGAAAAAGAGTAAAGAAAGCCTATGAGACTTATAGGACATGATCAAGCAAACTAGTATATGCATCACTGGACTCCTAGCAGAAGTGGGAAAAAGGGCCAGAAAACTGATTTAAAGAAATAATGCTGAAAACTTCCCAAATCTGGGGAGGGAAAAGGACATCCAGATTCATGAAGCCAACAGGACCCAAACAGGAAGAACCTTAAGAAGTCCATACTGAGACACATTATAATCGAATTGCCAGAAGGCAAAGATAAAGAGAAAATTTTGAAAGCAGAAGGAGAAAAATGACTGATGATGTACAAGGGAACCCTTCCCCCCATAAGACTATCAGAGGATTTCTCAGAAGCAACCTGGCAAGACAAAAGGGAGAGGGATGATATATTCAAAGTGGTGGAAGAAAAAAAAAAGCCAATCAAAAATACTGTACCCAGCAAAACAGTCCTTCAAAAATGAAGGCAAGATACATTCCCAGACAAACAAAACCTGGAGTATGTCGTCACTAGACTTGCTTTACAATAAGCCATAGGGAGTTCTTCAAGTTGAAATGAAAGGATGCTAAAACAAAAATATTAAGAATATTTGTTAATGGATCCACAATATAAATTTTAATTGATTCACAATATAAAAAGATGCAAATTTTGTTATCAATAACTTGAAGTATGTGGGGAGAGAAGTAAAGGTATAGAGTTTTTGTTTGAGGTTGTTGTTAAATTGTTATCAGTTTAAAATAGACTATTATATAACTATAATATATTTTATGTAATCCTCATGGTAACCACTATATAAATGATACAAAAAATTGGTACAAAAAATCAACAAAACACATAGGAAAACAAAAGAGGAAAAGAGGAACAAAAGAACTACAATCCAGACAGAAAACAATTAACAAAATGGCAATAGTAAATCTTTTGCATTCAGTAATTACTTTAAACATAAATGAACTAAACTCTCCAATCAAAAAACATAGAGTGGATTAATGAATAATAAAACAAGACCAAATTGTATGCTATCAACAAGAGATTCACTTTAAAGTTAAGGACACACGTGAGCTGAAAGTGATGGAAAAATATATTCCATGAAAATGGTAACCAAAAGAGAGCAGGGTGGCTATATTTATAAAAGACAAAATAGACTTTAAGTCAAACACTGTCACATGGAACAAGAAAGGATATTATATAATGATATAAGATACAAAGGATATATATATATATATATCTTACAATTCATCAGAAAGATATAACAATTATAAATATGTATGTACCCAACATCAGAGCACATAAATATACAAAGCAAATATTAACAAAACTAAAGCATTGAAAGGAGAAATAGACAGCAATACAATAATAGTAGGTTACTACAGTACCCCAGTTTCAACAATGGATAGAACATCTGGACAGAAAAATCAATATGGAAACAGCAGACTTGGACAACACTATAAAATAAATGGTCTAACAGACATATACAGAACATTCCACTCAACAGCAACAGAATACACGTTTTTCCCAAGCACAAATGGGGCATTTTCCAAGATAGACACATGTCAGGCAAAAAAACAACCTTTAGCAAATGTAAGAAGACTGAAATCATACCAAATATTTTCTTTTGACTACAATGGTATGTAACTGGAAATTAATAAGAGATGGAAAATTGGAGAATTCACAAATATGTGGAAATTAAACAACACACTCTAAACAACCAATGGGTCCAAGAAGAAATCAAAAGGAAAATCAGAAAATACCTTGAGACAAATGAAAATAAAAACACAATAGACCAAAACTTATGGGATTTGGCAAAGGCAGTACTAAGAGGGAAATTTATAGCAATAAATGCTTACATTCAAAAGAAAATCGATCTCCCTATAGATATTATATTATCTTCTGAAAGGTTTATAGTTTTGCCTTTCATGTTTGGGCATTTAGTCTACCAAAATTGATTATGTAAAATGGGGGTGCAATTTAAGTTGTTTCCAATTTAATATTTTGTATAAGGATATCCAGTTATCCCAGAGCTAATTATTAAAAATACACTGTTCATGGTGTTGATCACCCCTGACACACACACACACAAAAGAAAATGGATCTCAAATAAACAACCTAAACTTATACCTAAAAGAACTAGAAAAAGCAGAACAAACTAAGCCCAAAGTTAGCATAAGGAAGGAAATAATAAATATAAGAGCAAACATAAAAGAGAGACTAAGAAAACAATAGAAAAAAAAATCAACAAAACTAAGACTTGGGTTTTTGAAAAGATTAAAAAATGCACACACTTTCAGCTAGACTAAGAGAAACAGAGAGAAGACTCGAATTAATAAAATCAGAAATGAAACAGGAGACAGAACTGATGCACAGAAACAAAAATGATCATGAGACTACTATGAACAATTATAGCCAAAAAGTTGAATAACTTAGAAGAAACAGGTAAATTCCAAAATACATCCAACTTACCAAGATTGAATCATGAAGAAATAGAAAATCTGAAAAAACCAATGAGTAAGGAGATTGAGTCAGTAATCAAAAACTCCCAGCAAAGAAAAGCCCAGGACCAGATGGCTTCACTAGTGACTTCTACCAACTGCTTAAGGAAGAATCAATGCCAATTATTCTCAAACTTCTTCAAAGAAATGAAGAGGAGGGGACACATCAGACTCATTTTATGAGGACAGCATTACCCTGATACCAATCCAGACAGAGACACTACAGGAAAAACAATTATAGGCCAGTATATCCCTGATTAATGTAGATGTGAAAGTTCTCAACAAAATACTAGCAAACTGAATTCAACAGCACATACACCATGATCAAGTGGGATAAATCCCTGGGATGCAAGAACACTTTAACATATACGAATCAATATATGTGCTACACCAGAAGACAGAATGATGGGGAAAAAAGTCATATGATCATCTCAATAGATATAGAACAAGCATTTAACAAAATCTAACCTCTTTCATGAGAAACATCTCAACAAATTATGTATAGAAGGAATGTACCACAACATAATAAAGACAATATATTACAAGTCCATAGTTGACATTATACTCAATGATAAAAAGCCAAAAGCTTTTTCATTAAGATCAGGGATGAGGTAAGGATACCCTCTCTTGCCACTTCTATTCAATATAGTACTGGGAGATGGAGCCAGAACAATAAAAATAAATAAAAGGCATCCAAATCAGAAAGGAAGGGGTAAAATCATCTCTGTTTGCAGATGACACAATCCTATATGTAGAAAACCCTAAAGTCTCCACAAAAACCCAACAATTGTTAGAATTAATAAGCAAATTCAGTTAAGTTATAAAATACAAGTAATCAACATACAAAAACCAGTTGCATTTCCATACACTAACAATGAATCATTCAAAAAGGAAATTTCTTAAGAAAACAATTTTATTTACAATAGCACCAAAAAGGAAAAATTCTCTAACCAAGGGAGTGAAAGACTTGGACACTGAAAACTTCAAAACATTGATAAAAGAAATTAAAGGAGACACAAGCAAATGTAAAGACAACCTGTGTTCATGGATTGGAAGACTTAATATTGTTAAAATGCCCATACTACCCAAGGTCATCTACAGATTCAAAGCAATCCTCATCACACTCCAAATGGCGTTTTTTTACAGAAATAGAGAAAACAATTATAAAATTTATATAGAACCACAAAAACCCACCACAGCCAAAACAACCTTGAGAAAGAAGAAAGTGGCACATTCTGATTTCAAAATATATTACCAAGCTACAGTAATTAAAACAGAATGGCACTGGCATAAAGGCGTACATATAGATCAGTGGAACAGAACAGAGAGCCCAGAAATCAATCCACACACATACAGTCAACTGATCTTTGACAAGGGTGCCAAGAATACACAGTGGGGAAGGGATAGTCTCTTCAACAAATGGTGTTAGAAAAGCACAGACAATAAAAGCAAAAATAGACAAGTGCAACTACATCAAACTAAAAAGCTTATGTCATAGCAAAGGAATCAACAGAGTGAAAAGGCAACCTACAGCATGGGAGAAAATATTTTCATATCATATATCTGATATGGGGTTAATTTCTTAAATATATAAGGAACTCTTACAATTCAATAGCAGGAAAACCAGATAACCTGATTACAAAATGGGCAATGGACTTGAATAGATGTTTCTTCAAAGAAAAGATAAATAGCCAAAAGGTATATGAAAAGATGCTCAACATCACTAAGTTTTAGGGAAATGCAAATCAAAACTACAATGAGTTATCACCTCACACCTGTCAGGATGGCTATTATCATAAAAACAAAAGATAACAAGAGTTGGCAAAGATGTGGAGAAATTGGAACCCTTGTACACTCTTCCTGGAAATGTAAAATAGTGCAGCAGCCATGGAAAAAGTATGGAGGCTCCCAAAAAATTAAAATGAGAACTACCATGTGATCTAGCAATCCCATTTCTGGTATATATCCAAAAGAATTGAAATCAGGATCTTGACTAGATATCCTCATGCCAATGCTTATTGCAGCATTATTTACAAGAAGCCAAGATATGGAAACAACCCAGTTGTCTATTGACAAGTGAATAAGTAAAGAAAATGAGGTATATACATACAAAGGAATATTATAAAAGAAGGAATTCTTCTATTTGTGACAGGACTGATGAACCTGGAGGACATTATGCTAAGTGAAAAAAGCTCCTTACAAAACAATTACTTCATGATTTCACATATATGAAGTATCTAAAGTAGTCGAATTCATAGTAGTAGAGAATACAGTAGTAATTGCCAGGACTGCGGGTGGAATAAATGAATTGTTCAATGGGCATAAAGTTTCAGTTATACTAGATGAAAAAATTCTGCAGATCTGCTGTACAACAT